>NC_079897.1:13953718-14125410 GCF_024868665.1 Triplophysa rosa | reverse complement strand
GTAGATTTTAGATTATAAACAGTCCAATCTTTTCCATACCTGGATTGTTATGGTCACCTGCGGTAGATTATCACAAGCAGTAGTTCACAGTACCTGAAAATAAAATATTTAAAATAAATTGTATTACATTCACACGTACAAGGTAGATTTTAGATTATAAACAGTCCAGTTTTTTCCATACCTGGATTGTCATGGTCATCTGCTGTAGATTATCACAAGCATTAGATCCCTAGAACCTGAAAATAAAATATTAAAAATAAATTGTTTGTATTAACATTTACACATACAAAGCACAAGTTCCACAGATAGACATACAAAACATCAACAAGAAAATTAAGATATAACGTTAGAGTATTGCTATGAAATTAAAACAAAATGTATAGGGAAAACATTAGATCATTTTTACCTACACTGCAAAAAGTGCCATTCTTACTAAGCAGCAGTTTTGTCTTTTTTTTATTAAAAATATCTAAAACTTCTTAAATCGATATACAATTACTTGACAAGAAAAGTGACCAAAGGTATTTAGGCTCGGTTTCAGAGACAAGGTTTAAGACTAGTCCCAGACTAAAATGAATTTTGAGCTGTCTTAACTGAATTTTTTTAAATATATCAGTGCCATTGTTTTGTTTTAAGATGCACATCAGTAATGTTTTTTCTGTTGCATTTTAATAAAAGCAACTTAAATAGCCTAATTTAACTAAGGCATAATCCTGGCTAAGGCTAAGCCTTGTCTTTGAAACCGGGCCTTAGTCTGGTTTTATGTAAAATTATATAAGAATTATGTACGTTTATGGTAAAAACAGGCAAAAAAATCTGCCAATGGGGTGATATTTGTTGTCACTTAGCAAGAATGTCATTTTTTGCAGTGTAACGTTACCTACAGGTCTAATAATCATCTATCTGGATCGGAAACACATTTCTATAACCAAAAACGTTCATAAAAACGTCTCTGAAAAAAAAAAACTTTTATCTTGAGAACACAAATTACTGTATATACTAACGTTAACGTTACTCCTTAGCTAACCATAGCTAACATTACAGTAACGTTAGGCCTCCAGGTTTATCAGAAGAGTGCTAACAATTAGCTTTAAGACAAAAAGTGCTGCACACGACATGAAATAATAAAATAATCGTTTAAATGTGTTATAAAACGCTTACCTCATCCGGCGGTCGGTTGCTCTGACTGACATGGTGACGACGACTATAGTGAAGCAGGCGCTAAAGGCGCGTTGTTTTCCTCACAGTTTCAAAAGTATTGGCGCTTTATATGTAGCCTACATGTCATATATTTACATCGGAGCGGAAGAAATTTCTTCAGTGTCACTCGCACGCTACTGCTCACGGCTGTTCTCAGAGATGTTTCCCGCGGTGCCTGCCTGGCTACCACAGTAATCCAATGGAGTTTGAAAACTCCCTCTGCTGCTCGCACTAGTACCGCCACTCACAGCCGTTAGGACGCAAGTGCGCCAAATTTAAATTTGCAGCCTCTGATTGGATGATGGGAGTCTTACGCAACTAAAATATATATGCCCAGAAGGAGAGTTATCAATTTGATTGCAGATTAATTACAATATTGTTGTTTAAATTACAAATACTGCCGTACTGTAATATATTACAGAAATTATTACAAATTGTTAAAATACTGTATGTTGTATTAGCTATAGTGAATCGATAACCGTTGCACACGTAAATACTTTATTTTAATATTTAATATGTTAGGCAAAGTTTCAAAAACGTAATAGGATCTAGCAGTTTTACTACAGTTTACTATATTTAAGTTGTCAAAATGCAAAGTTGTATGTTGTTTAGGTGAGAACAAAAATAAATGTCAAAATAAATTACATTTGTGTCTGTAGAATTACCAGTTGACCTCTAAAATATCCTAAATATATAATGACCTTCAACTGCATTTAATTACAAAGCAGTTGCAATTTTACATATTTTTTACAGAGAAAATACGTAAATTTTTACTTCATTGCATTTTGGGAATTGTAAAAATACTATAAATTGCTTTTAAAAAAACATAATATTTCTGTAATTTAAAATTAAAGGAAATTAACCATAATTTAATAAGTAGTATTTTTTAGTACAGCAAAAATCTGTAAAATAACAGGCATTAACTTTTTAATGGAAAAAAGGAAAATTTCTGTAAAATAATACAGACAATTACCTGTAAAATTACACTTTTTTTTTAACAGTGCATGTTTCATAAAGATAATTAAGGAGGTAATTGTAAGAGCAGTGAAATGGACAGATGGAGGGAAACAGAGAATGTGGCTATGTATGTTTCCTTCTGTGACTGCGGAGGAGGAAACGCCATTGATTTGACTTCATCATGTGACATCCCCCTTCGGCAAACGTTACACTCTAAATAGAGCGTATTTTGAGTGCATGTGCGTGTGTGTGAAAGCCATCACAAGCTCCATAGACCAGCTCTTTTTCTAATAGAGTCCATCTGTCTGCCACAAGCCCCCACCGAGTAGCCAGAGATCCTGCTATCAATGTTTATACTCACACCTCTGAAGAGATGGAGACCCCCAGTGCTCGTTCTCGAAGACTGGACATCAGGGTCACCATACCATAAACAGAAGACAACACAGAAGAGTGATGTGCCCCTTAAACACTACTACGACATTTCAGGCTACTAGCAAAATGTAAGCTGAAGGGATAATTCACCTAAAAGATTCTGTCATCATTTCTTCACCCTCATGTTGTTCAAAACCTGTATGACTTTCGGCTGTGAAACACGAAAGAATTTTCTTTGTGGGTGAAGTACTCCTTTAAAGGGAGTATAATTTTAAACATATGAGTAGATTTTTTTTTATTCACCACAATTTTAAGAGATAAACTTACACTTCATTGCAACCAAAACAAAATCCGAATATAACTGAGCTGAGAATGTAGTAACGAACAGCAGCCATTAACTTAATATGTCACAATATAACAGACAGAAATGTCACCAGAGACTGGATGCTGTGCAGGGACTTCTGTGCAAAAGCTCAAATCAGTGAATCGTTTCCTGTTTGATCTGCTTCATTAACATGAACCACCCAAACAAAGTGATTAAGTAAAACAAATCAGACTTTCCAATGCTAAATGAGCAATGACGTTTCAAGAGAATGTGTTTGATGTTTTGCCTTTTCTTTGCTCTGCTGCTTTCTTCAGCTGTAAAGCTGTGTTGTAAACCTATGTGACTATCCCTTTTTTATTTCATATATAGCATTAAGAAGATTTTTTTGCATTAAAATATCCAAAAACAATGCTAAATATTTTGTACACTTACATTATCCCCAACGTTTCCAATGACTTTGAAACGATTTGTAGTGACAGTAATAAAGTAATACAATTTTTTTACCGTACAGTATATTTAAACAAAGTGTTTGCATGCCATTTAGCAACATAGTCATCTAGCTTTTATTAATATGACATTCTAATACCAATCTAGCGTTATGTTCAACATTCAAGTCTCAAGTCAGGCACCGAGCTATACAGTAATGTTATACCATAACAACGTTTAACACAACTGTTTGATCTCCATCGGCTGTGGAGGTAAAATGACCATGATTCCATGCTCCTTCTCAGCATCATGCTTTGACTATGTTATTGGTTTGAATAAGGAACTTCTAGTGGTGAAATGTGTATATATGTATTGCAATCTGTACATTTTTGCGGTAAAATCAAACAAAAACAAAAATAAATAATAAAATGAAACAACTAATATTTGGAAATTTCAGTTCACTTCAAATGAAACACCATTCGACTTCAATTGTAAAGTAACCTGCAATTTAATGTTATAAACAGAAATGGCAATATAGACGCTAATGTTACGGACTGTATCTTCAAGTAGTAGTTGTTGGTATCTTGTAGTGTACTGTAGCTATAGCTAAAATTTTCCAAGAATAGCTTTACTTTGGCTATATTTGCAAAGTAGATTTCCCAACATTGTTTGTGTCATAGAATTAGCTAGCAACCTGGCAGAGTAGAATGGATGTATCGTGACAAATTAGCACTGAATCTGTTTACGGTTTGTTTGGAGTCAGGGTCCAGATATATAAGCACTGCTGGTAATTTATCTTCTCATAATCAAATAACAGCCACTTATTCTCCTTATTCCCAACAAGATGCCGAAGGCAGCACAAACGGCAGGATCATCACACAATGAGGGCTTGTTAAATGCATCTCACTGTCTGATATAGACATTAACTGATTTCCAGTACGTATGTGTGTGTGTGTGTGTGTGTGTGTGTGCGTGTGTGTGCGTGTGTGTGTGTGTGTGTGTGTGTGTGTTTGAGAAGTAAAGAGCAGGCTGTCAGTTTCTCTGGCTCTTGAAATGCATGGCTGCCCACACTACTGTTTGAGGATCCACCCAGATGTCTCAGGCCCAGCTCAACCCGCTGCTCTTGAGTAGGATGAGAGGATGTACGTGTGTGTGTGTGTGTGTGTGTGTGTGTGTGTGTGTAGGCAGCACACAGACGATTGTCAAAGCTCAGCTATTTAAATCTAAACTCTACTGCAGTTCAGCAAGAAGATTAGAAACCAGTAGAAATCAGAGAATCTATTGAAGACAAAAATGTTTGAATTGGGTTGACATATTTGCTTTGGATTTAAGAAAAACATACTATTACTATTCTCAGTTCCATTCCATTTAATATCAATGCTATGTTGAATGTTTCTGCTAAAATGATTTGGCCAAAATAAAAGAATATGTACAGAAATTAAAGTTGATTGCGAGAGCTGTGATAATTTGGACTTGGAAGAATTTGAGAAATGTTGGAGTTTATCTAGAGATGTTTGACTTCTAAAAACTATTGTAAAGAGTAAAATCTGTGATTTAGGTGTCAGTTTTCATGTAATAATGGCGATCTGGCAAATTGGCAATTAAAGGCAAATTCATTTATAAATGAAAGTCAATTATTACAATTCATTCATATTTGATTCATTTTTGTATTTAAATCAAATTTATTTGAGACTTGAAAACATGTATGTTAAAATATTTTGTAAACGTTGGTCATACATGAAATGTTTTACATTTTAAATGCTGTCGATATGTTGTATAACAAAAGTTTTTATCGTCTGTACAAACATAAAAAAAACGCTAGTACCCATATTATAATTTATTCAGGGATACCTACAGATTGTAATAGGATTATGTTGTACAGATATGACTTTATGTAACTGTGTTAAGAGCATATCAAAATATTTTATTATTACAAATCAATACAAGCATACATCAATCATGACGACCAGATATAAAATATTAATTCAGTGCCTTCGGCTTGTTTCTTTTGACTGTGATTTCCTTAACAGAGTCCATTTTGCCTCCAGCATAGTGGCTTCATTGAAATTACATAACAGGCAGCATCCATTAGCATTTGCTTTGAATCTTCAGAGTCACAATAGAGACGTGGACTCGCTTTCACGTTTACACAGGCTGATATGTCCGTAGGGCATGTAAATGTTTTCACGCTTCCTGTTCTATTTGCATTAATTAGAAAGAAAACTGGAAGTTTGTGAAAGGAGAGGAGTGGACCGGTGGTTAGAAACACTTACAGCCTAAAATGGGTTTGGTAAATGTCTAACTGTCCAGCCTGGATTTGGCTGGAAGTGCAATCTCAATGGCAGCCATCCTATTGACCCTTCCTGAACCAACGGGTATATCTCTGAACCGTGAAGGAAATTGCAATTCACTCGTGTCTCCAGTCTCAGCTACCCTTTATCAGCCCTACAATGAGTCATAACTTCTCCGGAGCCTTCCACCCCCCTTCCCCAACCACCGCCACATTCCCAAAATCCTGTGCAGGTTCCCAGACTGATCTGAGCCAAGTGTTCCCCTAGGAGCAGTCAGACAGCAACCGCCAACAGCAACCATTACCCAGTTACCCTGTGAGTCAACTACAGATCACCACAAGTGACTACGGGACATTGTGTCATTAGTTTTTGATGAACGTGTATGTCTGGGTGTGCTCTTAATCCCAGCTGCTTCAATTTCATGGTTACAACATGATATTTTAACTCTCCTCTGGAGCCGCAGACCATTTTACATATTCAGTACACCTTGCAGATTCAACATTCCAGGAGCTACAAATATTAATTTGAGTTATTTGGTAAACATAATTTACTCTCTCAGCACTCAGAGTAAGTCTGACAAATAATTGAGTGTGCTCAGTGTCCGTCTCAAATATCCAAATATTTGCTCAGGATTTTTCAGGGTCCACAAATGTTGATACAGCTCATTTATCCACAAATCATTAAAAGACACATGCTCATTTCCAACATAAAATGAAGTGTTGGTAAGAGTGTCTTATTAGCGGGTGGTAATTCATGAGGGCATAGAAGTCTCATAATCCCTTTATTACATAAGATCAATATGGATTTCAGAATTACAGCAGGGTGCCCCTTGGCAGCTCAAAGGACCATGACTTTCAGGGCTTTTGTCTTTAACTTTTTCTGAAATTGTCATTTTAGATATCCATCATTAGAGAAAAATATTGAACAATAGCAAGAGTAAAAAACTACCCATATTTCCCTTTATAATATAATTACAGTATTATTACAATGTAATAACTATGTCATAACACATTTATGTCACTTCTTTTACTTTCCGGCCTCTGTAACAGATCACAGCTTATCTGCTGGTTGCTAAAATGTAACATGTTTGCAAATATGTCCAATATGTTCATTAATATTTTTTAATAGATGGAGTTAATAACACAATACATGTAAAACAAATATGTAATAACCCTGTTGCATTACATGAGGCTCCTAACCACATACACACCCTTTAAGCAAAAACAGCATAATGTTTCTCACCATAACACAAATTCCACAAACATCATTTAATCTAAAAGGTACTTTGTTCAAATGAATTCCTGTGTAAACATAGCATTATGTATGTGATTTTGCTATATAAAGCATGAAAAAGAACATGAACAGAACTGTCCTGAATTCCCCCACTCTCTCTCTTTCTCTGCCTATGTGTGTGTGTGTGAGTTTCCCACTGCAGTACTGGGGGTACGGCTCAGAGAAAAGGCTGATTCACTGGCGCTCTTCTCTGTGCCAAGCACATGGCAGCCTGGCAGAGCAACTTGGCATGCTCCACCCTATGCTCACAAGAGGGCAAAGCAATGACAGAGAGATAGAGAAAGAGCAACTAGAGATAGAAGGGAGGTGAGGAAGTTACAAAAGAAGAGACAGACTGTGAAAGAGAGAGTTCTGCAAATGTATTCACCTATTGGAGGTACATGAGGAACTAGCTTCAGTGATAACAGATCAACAATGTCAGCGTGGAAACCACCTAATTCACTCTTGCTCATCTGTGTCACTGCAGAAAACAACAGAAAATACCAGTAGATATTACTTCTTGTTACATGGTGATCTAAAATACTTGATTCTGTTTGGCCAGTGATAAAAAAATGCATGGTTACAAAAATATTTCATATCAATATTTCATGCTTAATAACTTACTTATGAGGTAAGTAACCGCATAATAAGAGGGATGATGTACATTCAGCTGGTTGCTATTGCAAATTAAACCCCTCGAGTGTGATACAAGACTGTCTGATTACACTGTCGGGGTTTATTCTGCGATAACAAACGTCTGTACATGATCCCTTAAGTGTAATAGATTGCTTTAGCGGCAACAACATAAACAAACATTATGTGGCCCAAACTTTACTTCTGGTAGACCTCCACAAAATATCTGTGATAGTTGAGTAGGTTTAAAATGATTACAATTAATATACAATAAATATTAATACGAATTATTATAAATTAAATAGAAAATAAATTGTTATATTATAACCAAACACAGATCGGAAGTTAACTTCGGTCCAGCGCGTGCGTCCGATTAAACTGTCTATGTTATCTTATTATTCCAAATCTTCATTCATCCAACAGAGCGAGTGGGAATTAGGTTTAGTTAATATAAAAAATATCAACAAAAACAGAAATAACAAAGCTATTATTGAGAAACAAACACACCAACTAAATATAAAGCTGTTATTGATTGTCAATTTAATTTAATAATACCTAAGTCTGACTAGCTCATGTAGCCAGATATTTTGCTATTCATTGCAGTTTATTCTAAGAACTGTTTAGACATGGAGAGACTGTCTGACCGACATGTACAGGAAAGTGACCAGCACTATACAGCATTTAGTGCATTTACTGTACCTGAAATGGATTATAGCACAATTTGGGCAATTTTTGCTACTATACAAACAAAACAGCACTATGCTGCCTTGAAAAAAACTATTTTGTTTCAGACTGATAAAACGTGTGTCCTTTACACCAAAGTGTAAAGTCATCCAATCAGATTAAAATTGGCCAGGTCAAGAAATTGTTTTTCAGTTTGTGTGCAATACGCAACAGACTGTGGGCGGTCTGTGGCCGTGCTGCTTGAGGCTACCGGCCAGCTTATGTCTAAGTATTTAATTTTAGTTGCAGGATGTTTCAATTTTAATGTGATATATATTTATTAAAGTAATTAAACAAAGCGATTCAGGCATTATACACGTGTGTATTTGTATATTAGTGTTAGCTCTTCCCTTTAGTTTCATTTTCAATATTGTATTCAGTATTAATTATAGAAGCCATTTTTGCTTTTAGCTTTTAACTGTATAATGCGTGTGTGTGTCTTCAAACCGACAAAGCTTCAACATTAAAGGATTGTTAGCATCTTTCAAACAAAGGCAGAGACACGGTGACAATTGCAATAGCAGATCTCTTTGTGTAATGCAAAGGCAGGTCTGTCTTCCAGCCTCTGGTTTCCCTTTAGGATTCATTTCAGACTATTTTTAGCTGACAGAGAAATGCTATTTTGGGATTTAGGCCCGTGTCATTGATTATGTTAAAAGATAGAAGCTTCAGAGAAGCAGAATTAACAGCGATCACTGTGCGTAAGACGACATTGGCACGAAAATAAAGAGATACAACTCAATTCATCTCATATAAAATCACCAAACGCAGCATGTACAGTATGCACTGTAGATTTCTGTTCTCTATAAACACTGTGCAACCTGAAAAACAGCACCGACAACCAATAAATGAGCTTTAAACATACGCACGTGAAATAGCGTTTAAAGTGGACAGCGTGGAAACAAGCTATAGGCTGCATTGATCCCTGAGTTGGTGGCTTAAGCACATCGGTTGTGGCGTAAGTACATTGGATGAGGCGAGAATTGGGGGATGGAGAGGGCAGAAGTAGAAAGGAGAGGATTGCAGGAGAGGAGAACAGCAGCGTAGCATCTAATTGCTGTAAAACAGCCTTCGTGTCTCTTTCATCCCACATGCACAGCTCAGATCAGCTCAGCCCGGCCCGGTTGAACTGGGCTCTGCTTGTTAATATGTTGTTAGGTGGCTGCCTTTGCATGAGACGACACATTAGCCAGGCGACAGACTCAGATTCAAACACGCACAGAAAGATTTTGAAGTATCTCCCACAAGCGTGGCGCACATATTTGCATTACAATGCCAATTACACTGGAAATAAAAGGTTTATAGTCAGCTAAAGTTATCATGGGTGTGGCGGCTATTAAAACACTTGCTATTTGTGCTGAACGTAACCATTACAGCAAACTGCTTGCTTATGCAGTATAGCAGGCAAAGTTTGGATACACTTGACTCAATTTACATTTCATTTTATATTGAAAATAAAAAGGCTTGCGGTTGAATGTTTGCATGTGTTTCAAAACATTACTTTTTCTTTTTTACATGGCTGGCAGTGATTATAAAACAAGCAACAAGTGTCTAACACACATGGGAACTCCTTCCCATTTTTTGTTATAAATTATTATTATTAGTCAATATAAATTATTAGTTTATCATGGGTTTTGAAAATATCTAAAAAACAAAAAGTATTGAAAAGTGCTTGTCAACTTTGACAACACAGTATTTCATAATTTAAAAGGTACAGTGTTTTTTCCATTTTTCTGAAAAATGTGGACATCCAAGGTTTCGGAAGGACAGCGACGATGTTATATCAATCTCGCTCCAAAATAAGCACCATAGAAGTAGTAAACTACTTTTTTAAAATTCACTATTCACTATAGTTTCGGTAATCATATAGTTTAAGTACTCATTTACTGCACTAACCATATTTTTTATTTGTAGTAAAACCACAGTAACTACAAATTAAACATGGTTTTACTATAGTAACCATACCATATACATACAAATACAACAATACAACAAACATGGTGCGTTCTTCTGTTTTCTGCTTTTGTGTTCCACAGGTTTTGAACAACATGAGGGAGAACAAATGGGCGTTTGAGGCAGTCGTGGCCTAATGGTTAGAGACTCGGACTTGTAACCCAAACGTCGCCGGTTCGAGCCTCAGTACCAGCAGGGATTGTAGGTGGGGGGAGTGAATGATCAGCGCTCTCCTCCACCTTCAACCATGGCTGAGGTGAGACCCTTGAGCAAGGCACCATTCCCCCTAACTGCCCCCCGGCTGCTCTGGGTGTGTGTGTTACTCACTGCTGTGTGTGTGCACTTGGATGGGTTAAATGCAGAGCACAATTTAATTTGGAAATCGGTTACCCTGCCTTTAATTCATGTTAATTTTAGCATTTACAAACAAATTTTTTAAATCAAACAGAATAATGCCGCGATCAGACTTGACTTTGAGCATGCAAAATTAGTATTTCGGTACCGAGAGGTCACGCTGTGACGTTTTGATCTTCTATTAGTCTCACGCACTCATGTGACGCGAATTCCCAGGTCAGTGTTCACCAAACTTGAACTTTGCTACACAGCGAAATGCGAAATATCTTCGGACGGGCTTGCGTTTGCGGTCTGACGCATTTGCATGAATGAAATGAAAGTCAATGGAACGAAAAGTCAAGTGTGACCGCGGATGAACTGTTTTCACATTCCCTAACATTAACAACAATTAATAGCCTACATGTTGAAATACTATAGTTCATTGTTAGTTAATGCATTTACTAATGTTAACAAACACAAGCTTACTATAAAATGTTTTTTTTTTTTGTGGTCTACAATAAACAAATAACTCAAACTAAATCCAGGCCTTCATAATAAAAAACATTTTTCTTTAGTTAGTCACTTCTCACCCCAGCCGTTCCAAGTATAGAAGGTTGCTTGTGTGGGAAACAGGACTTTTATTTAATTTCAATATTATTTTAAGCTCCAGACTTTTTGGCATTTATCCAAGGTGGTGAGCTATTCAATTTACTTTTAAGAACACCTGAGATGTGTCATAACGCACACACACGCCTCAAATTGCTCAACCTTGAGAGTGTATTACAGTCTGGTCTCTGAGTCACAAACAGATATGAGGCTGATCTGTAGGAGTGTTTTACTTTGGTGAGGAACAGCACCAGAGCTATGCGAGAGCAGCGGGGAGAGAGGAGACGCAGAGCTTTGCGGGTCGTCTCAGCATATGGCCGGAGGAGGTCTTCACATGGCCCTCGGCAGACAGGGCTCTGCTGGGTTGCTAGGAGACCAGCCCGCTGCCTATATTGGATCTAATTTATTAAATTCCCCCTTCTCTCATGCCACTTTCTCACCATATTTCAGCCGTCTCCCTCTCTTACTGTGCATAGGTTGAGAAAAGAGATGAAATACGCGAAACTTACAGCAATACAAATGCACGTAATGACATCACTTCCTCTGGGTTTGCAGTATTGCAAGCCACACTGTATGTTTGTAATGTACTGTATGTATATAAAATCTTCATGTACTAAAAACCAATGTATTATTCTAGGTTCCTAGAATCCTATTTTATAATGCTTAAAGAATTATATAAGCGTATACAAGATTTCCTGTAGCTCAGTGGTTAGAGCATGGCGCTATAGCAATGCCAAGGTCATGGGTTTGATCCCAGGGATTGCACATACTCCGAAACAAATGTATAGTATAAAGCAGTGTAATTCGCTTTGGATAAAAGCGTCTGCCAAGTGCGTAAATGTAAAGTATATCAGGAATTAAAGCAGTGAAATTAAAAGTGAAGCCAAGATGTTGCCCAGTGGGAAGCAGATATAATGCCACAATTTACCTTTTCCTCAAAACACAGCAAACTGCCGATGTTGTGTTTTTTTTAAGGAAAATGTTTGTAAAACAAGACCACAGGAGAAATGAGACAGATATATGTGAGGATTTGGGATTGTTTATTCATTTATTTAGACTCTCATTAGTTAATGCCTCAGTGGTTGCTTCATGTGGTCCTTGAGGAGCCAATTATTAAGCATCACAGGCAGGAAATGACAGAATGTGGAGTTACATGAGGGGCTTTAAAAACCAAAAATGTATGGATAACCATTTTAATATTCCATAAACAGGAGAAATCTCTTTGCTCTCACTGTTATGTGCAGATTGTCTAAATTCTAAGGGAGTTTTAACTCTGATTAATGAATTAGTGCATGTAATGTTGCATCTTTCCACAGCATGATCAAGACAAATTACAGGCAATGAATATCCAAATATTTGACAAACAGTTTTTTAAACACAACAGCCACATGTCAATGTTGTTTAATCTGAACATACCGTTAACCCTAATGTATGCAACTTACTTTATTGTTAAAAAATGATTTACTATTCGGAGGGAACAAGAAAACAATATACATTGTAAACAATATAATATGACAACATAATGCATTAGTCCATACTATAAGTCTTATTATAACAGCTTCAAACAGTTTCATAGGGTTTAACTAGTAGGCAATTCACTGCCAAGATTCGTTGTGCTGCATCAGATCCTGTGTCTGGACCAATCATCATAAATCTGCACGAGGTTTTCTGAATGTAGTGTAAATTAAACCAGCTGCAATTGCAAATGCATTCTGCTTTCATAAACAAAAAGCTGTGAAAACTCGTTTTAGTTTTACATTTTTTTTATTATAAATGTTTTAAACACCTGGGTTTTTGTTATTTCTTTGACTGGTTATTGCTAGTGTTATTATTATTATTATGGAAATGTATTTATTCTATTAATAGTACGATGATGGAGAACTTCTCTATTCAAGAAGCATATGTGCTTCTGTTTTTCAAAGGTTTAGTTCAACCACGCTGGTGCAGCAAGTGAGCGCAGTGCTCCCATACAGTATATCACAGATATAAAAAGGTGGAGAAATACTGTATTTTGTCAGTAGGAAAACACCACTGGAGGGTATGAGAGAGAAGCAAAGAAAGAGAGATCAGACCCCCGGGTACAGCGTCTCTCCCCGTCAACGTGCCACAGCTTCATGCACAGCTCATGACACACAGCGGCCACAGCTGGAGAAAGACAGAGGAGGGGAATCAATCTATCTTTTTCCTCAGTTTTCCCTGCGCACTCTCCTTTCCCTCATGCTCGCTGTCAACCCCTGGTCTGAGGGAAAATGTGCTAAAATGACATCCATGGAATATGAAGATCTGAGCGGCATGCAAAGTAAGAGAGTGCTCTACAAAGCATGACAGCTGATGAGTGCGTGTTCTGTGTGTGTTATTCCAGCCGCTCTTGTTTGGATCATAAACCGGAGGTTGGGCAGTATACAATACACCAGTCACGCACGCTACTTCTGAAATGCTGCACAACTGCTGACTGCCTGAAACCGCTCAGGTGAGACAACAGCACAGCCGTTGTCATGGTGACCAGGACCTGGTGATGCCTGACAGCCCAACACTCACTGACTGCATCTCCACTGCACTGAAACAACAGTGACAAAGACTGGAATCTTTTAGGACTTACAAATACAAACGTGTATTTTTACATATTATAAAGGTTATGTGGCGCTTTTTGAGCCCATAGTTAAAAACTGTGGTATTTTTTATTGTTTTATTATATGGATGTTGAAAGTATTTGATCATCTGGCACATTTCCACACCTCTCAACAACAAGCCTCATAATCTGACAAAGTAGTGGCCAAAGTGATGTCCACAGAGGCACACTATTTGCTTTTAATGACCCTACAGGTTTAAAAATCAAGTTTCAAGTTACATGGTGTATGATACTACACTACACTTGGTATTTGGTTTACAAAATTACTTTGTAAAAGGGCAAATTACAGTGTATCAGGGAAAACTGGTTTTATTACAAGCTGCAAAAACAATGAAGTAGAGTAATAAAATAAATTAAATAATCGATCAAATAAAATGTTCTAAGGGAATAAAGCATAAATTGATTACAATTTAAGTTTATTCAAGTAGACACATACGTTGTGTTTTTATTTTTGGCCAAGACTCCTTAAAATTTTCCCAAAGCTGAGCCTCAGTTTATATGCCAAACACAACTTTGCAACATAAGGGCCCTATTTTAATGATCTAAGCGGATGGTCTAAAGCGCATGGCGCAGGTGCACTTAGGGCAGGTGCACTTTTGCCAGTTTAACGATGGGAAAAATGGCCCAGCGCATGGTCTAAAAGGGTTGTCCCTATTTTCCTAATGGGGTTTTTTTTTTGCAAAACGTGCAGAACAATCACTCATCTCCCATTCCCTTTCAGAGACAGTTGCGCTCGTGCCATGGCACATTTGCTATTTACGTGGCGGAATTTGCAAGAGCAAAGACTAGACGCTTCTCTAGCGAGGACACTGCACACCTTATTATTGTGTACATAAAGATCACAATCCGCTTTAACCTCACGCACGAGCAGACCATCTACAGGACAAGTCAGATTTCAATTTTATGTACACAATAATATTATTTTATCGTTTTTAATATTTGGCTTGTTTGTGTGCTACTTTGCATCTTTCTGTGTGTAATAAGCAGAGTGTACACGTGTTCTATAGGTGCAAATTACTAACACGCTTCAAAAAAAATATTGCGCCATTGACCTTAGACCAGAATTTAGTTGGTCCTGGTTAGTTTCAGTGTCCTCAAAATAGCAACGCGCCAACAATGCGCCTGAACACACATTTTTTTTGACCAGCATGCCCATGGGCGCACAAATGGGCGCAAATGCATTTGCTATTTAAACAACATGACGCAGGGCGTGAACATGATAACTGCGTCGGGCTGAAACTAGCAAAAAACTATTTTGTCGCGCTGATAGGGCCCCAAGTCTTTAAAGGTGTCATGAATTAAGACATCAATTTTAACCCAAGCTTTTGTTATATAAGAGGGAATCGTATTCAAGCGAACATCCTGTAGGTGTCAGAACTGAAAACGCCCTTGTTACTGAAATTACAGCTGCTATTGACACCAGGCCCAGCGAACGCCAGGTCCTGGAACCAGGTGCGCGGAACCAGATAGCGCGAGCAAGCAATAAACATGCCGTTAAAGATCGCAAAATATTGTGCAGTGCCTGGTTGTGGAAGAACACAGTCGCTGCATAACCTTCCTTTGGAATCCGACATTAGTAATGCGTGGTTGAAGTTTATTTTTAAAGACGTTCCAGCTCACATGGGTAAAACATTGAGCGTTTGTTGCCTCATTTCACCGCGGATTCCTTTGTGAACAAGGCTCATGGCCAACGCTGGATTTGCAGAGAGACTAAATTAAAAAGCAGTGCTGTGCCGTCAATATTGGATCCGAAAGGAATGGCGCAGCAATCTTATGTGAGTAAAACATATTTGTACTATGCGTCACTATTGCTTTGTTAGAGATCACTTGATATGCCCTGATAATGTGTAACCTAACGTTAGGTGTCTAACCAAATTCACAGAAGGCTCCAACTAAGCTATCCAATCATAGCAGTGGGCGTTTACTTCCAAGTCTTCAATGCGGCACGCCCATTAAAACTGAGCGTTTGTCGAGCCGGTCTCAAAACCCGGGTAGAAAATAGCCTATTATTGATTTTGATGTTTTTGAATGTAAAAACCATGCAAAACGTCACAAGTAGACCTCATACAACAGTAAAAAACAATAAAAAAGGCCAGTTCATGATACCTTTAATACATCTGTAATAATAATAAAAGGCAAATACATCAATTGTCCAGGGGCAGACATCACTTTTGGCCACTACTTTATCTTTCAACTCAGTTGCACTTCACCAAACTGTGTTTTGGAAACACCCTTCTTTCAGTTTATAATGTAAAAATGTTACATTTTGGCTTCTTAAGCCACTTTAGATGTTGTGAAATTACAATAAATAAACGTGACTGACCGCAAACACATAAAGTTGCCTACCTCGGAGTTTGAACCAAGAACTATTGCTTGCTAAAAGAATTGATCATTATGATTACTGTTAGTAAAAATGACACTTTTTGTTGATCTTTGATCACAGTGCTGTTATCACCATATTACAATAATATTATACGACTAAAGGGGACTGTAAGAACATGTTTTCATGTTGAAATCACTGGAACAAGGCCCCTCGTATTTCATTGTTTATTACAAATCAATGCTAATTTGATGCCTGCATCTGGATCAGTTCGGCATCCATGTCATTGCGCATGTGCGTGGTCCTCTACCCCGGCGAATAAAGCAGCAGTCTCAGCAGAGTCACAAGCTTCAGGTTATTTTTAATTGAAATGAAAAAATCTTGGCTCTGCCTGTGCTGTTCAGGCAGACAAACTCTGAGTTAAAGCTACTGTAAGACAGCTACAGGACAAGAGACAACAAAACATTTCCTCTGTGCTGACCCCACGGTACGAGCAGACCGCTGAGTGGGCTCGGTTCACCCTACTGACATGTGGGATTTTCATGTGCACTTGTGTGCAGATCTAGAAAACATCTTACAACACACATTAACATTTTGCATCTACTAACTGCGTGTGTGTGTGTGTGTGTCTTCGTATGCATTCCTGCCAAGCCAGCAATAATAGGTCTAATGCTTCCGGAGGAGTTGTCCAGCTCTGCATTAGGTCTGGATGGGCTCATTGATTTAGAACTAAGAGGCCGGGCCGAAGCAGCCCCGGCACTCTCGAACACATGCGGCATCCTGTCCCAAACCAAGCTTCTTATCTCCCCAATGCAATTACAGCTGGTGAGAGTGCATTTTCTGGAAGGGGGAGGGAGGGGTAATGAGGTCTCAGCTAACGCCACTCCTGTAGACAGACTTCAGACCAGCCACCACACCCACGGCGCTCGCGAGGTAAATCGGTGCATTACTGCATTACTGAGGGCGGAAATGCATCTGTTGAAGTTTCATGGGAGAGGCTGCATGAGGATGATAATGGAGTAATGCAGGGAGAGAGAGAAAGAGAGAGAGGCAGAGAAGAGCATTAGAAAGTGATATACACAGATATAGAATTAGACAGGAAGAGATACACAAGAAGAAGAAAGGGGTTTTAGTGATGGGCTTGAGGGTAAAAGATTTTAGAAGAGAGATGTGGAGACACATTGTGACTGATGAGATAATTACTCCGGCTCTTTTTTCTCCGCCCCAGCTGCTTTGCATTATATAATAGCGTGTGGGTGACGCTATTTAGTTCATCATCTGACTTTTGGGGTGAAATGGGGACCTCTTTCCCGCTTTCAAGAGGTATTTGGGCAATTCTTATGTAAACTGAGTTTAAATTGGTTGCACAAAAGATATGCCGGCACTGTGGCAGGGTTGTGGTGGGTGGTTGACAGGGTGTCACTATGCGGTTGTTAAGGTGTCCTATAGACCTCTTCGGATGACGTTAACAACACTGGTCCAGAAGAACTTCACAACGTCAAGAATCTTCAAGAATCGGCCAAAAACACATCTCTTTCGCCAACACCTGACCCATTAACACAGACTTCTATTTCTTTCTTTCAAATTTTTTTTGGGTACTTACTGAGACCAGTTTTATTGCACTTATGCATTGCTGTCCTAGTGTTGTTCTAATTGCTTCTGTTGTTCACCTCATTTGTAATGGCTGGAATACACTACAAGACTTTTAAAATCTGAACAGATTTTTTTAAAACTAGACACATACACTTCACACACTTGCAGACTTTTTGAAAGTTTCAGATAGAAACACACTAACTGATCAAATCTGCAGATTGGCACAGAATTTCTGCAACATGTTCAGACTGAAAATCTGTGAAAAATCTGAACAAAAGTCTTGTAGTGTATTTTAGCCTTAAGTCGCTTTGGATAAAAGCGTCTGCTAAATGACTAAATGTCAAATGTCCTGTTTCAGTTTTTTAACACTGGACAAATTTCAACAAAGTACAACCAACAGAACATTTATAACCAAATCAAAATGTTAAACAAATACATGTAAATTTAAGATGTAATTACATATGTAAGATTTAAAAATAAAACAAATAAAAATGAAACTGGAAGTGCCTCTGGACCACTGTTTACATCATGCGAAATGGTCTATAGTAAGTAGTTTTTATGTTGTGGGTGGTTGCCTTCTAGCCCAAGTTAAAAAGTCAACACAGATCTATTGCGCAAAGAAAATACGAAATAATTTAATATATAATTGAAAATATGTAAAATGATACACTGTTAATATATTACAATATATCGCATAATATTTGGAATTTCTAGTTTATATTGAAATATATTGAAACTTGATTCCAATTTATATGGAAATATTTAACATATTGCAACATACTTTTCAGTTTTATTTAGAAAAGGATTGTCATAAAACTTATGGTGATAAACATTGCACTTAGGTTATTTCTGACAGAATGCTAAACAAAAAATATGAAATTTCATGTACGCTAAAATATATTAAGTGCAAATATACAATTAACTATAATTATACAATTTTAAAAATATGTTCATTTTTTCCGAATTTACTTTAATTTGCATGTGTTTAGGCAATAGGTTTGTCACGGTACCATAAACATATCTTACGATACTAAAGCTTATGAAATCACGATACCATGTAGTATTGCAATGCTGTATCATGTTCATAATTAAAATCTACAAAATAGACCAAAATTCCTTAATACACGGATCTAAATGAAACATGTTGTATTTAGTGAACTGTATTATACTGCACACTAAAATATTTGTAGTATTAACTGGTAATGGATAAGTTTTAGCAAATACTGCATACTATAATATTTACTGTGGTAAGATTTAAAAAGTAACTAGTGTCTAGTAATTTTAGCAACGTTTACTGGAGTAACTACTAAAGAACATTTTTTTAACATTGGAACTAATTTAATCAATGTGCAACAAATTTCATTTATAGCAATGCTTATAAAGGAAAGTGTTAGGCTTACTTTAAATGTGACAAAAACGGCCAGTAGATGGCGGCAATTTTTTGTGTCAGTGAATCATTAAACCAACTCGTTCAAAACAGCTGATTCATCCAAGAACGAAGCAAGTGTCTTGATGAATGACTCACTTGAATCATTACCTCGTCCGAGTCGTTCAAAACACGGATTCATTTAGGAGAGAGACAAACAGATAATCGACAGATGAAAGTGTTAAAATGAACGTTACTGCGCATATCCTCGCTTTCGGGCGGAAACCTCCTATGTCCAAATTTGGTCAATTTCATATTTTTTCACAAATCGATGCTATTGGTCAGTCCCCATGTGGGTCTGTTATTTTTTACAAATTATTAACCAATCTAAAGTGTTGAAGATAGCTTGAGAGCAAATCTCTTAACTCCATTGGACAATTCAACTGTCTGAGAAGTCTCGTAACTCCACCTCTTCTTCACTCCGCGGGAGCTTCTCGGCATTACGTCTCCTGACTGAAAGTTTTTTAGACAATAACGAGTGAAAATAGTTAGGTTAGATACATTTGAGTAGGCCTGTTTTGTTAAAAATCGATAGCTGTAATGCTTCGGTGCAGAAGGAAGTCCGTGAGCCACGAAGGTAAATTTGCGAGCAGATTCGGCTAATTTCCGCCTATTAGACAGCCTAGTCAGCTCATCGTTTATTGTATTACATCACTTATAGTTCTTAAACCTTTAAAATAGAGTTTAGGAAGATGTATGTAACCACAGTCGTTAGCTTTGGTTAACGATTGAAGCCTTTTCTCTTGTCAAGAGGCTCAACGCGACCGCCGACTTTATTTGCGTGCAGATTAATTTCCGCCTATATTAGACAGCCTGTTTAACGTTTTATTTTGGTATTGCATCACTCATAGCTCTAACGTTTAAAATAGAGTTTAGGACGATGTATGAAACCACAATCATTAGCTTTTAAAGCCTCGTCTCTTGTCAAAAGGCTCAACGCGACCGCAGACTTTGATGAACACTGCTGGCAGCAGCGACGTCTGTGTCCGTACCATTCTTATCAATGACAGCGTAATCTCGTATCTCCCTGCTCCCAAGTTATAAACCTTGTATCTCCGATTAAATATGGTTTTGGGGAAATGTTGTGTTAATGTTGGTACACAACAGTATATGATAGCAATATACGGTACAATACCAACTTTAACAATACAATGTTTAATAACTCAAAAAATATGCAGTTTTTTTAACTTCCTGAAAAATAATGGTTTTGGAGATACGAGGATTCCGCCCGATAGCGACGATATGCAACATTAGTTACGGCACTAAGATACTACGAAACAAGTCAAAATAACAGAAAAGATGCTCAGTATTTTTTCAGACCTCAAATACTGCAAAAAAAAAAAACAAGTCCGTATTCACTTTTAAGCAATACAACAGTAATATTCGGTAATCACATGTATACAGTTTTAAAAACAAACCATGCCAAGTATCAAACCAAGTATCCGGTGAGCAGATGGAAGCAAACTGTGACGCGTCAGTATGGATGCCCTGTGTCCTGTGAGCTGTCTTTCTCGCATATGAAGTCCATACATACATCTGTCAAGGTTGACAGAGGAGTTTTAATGCCGGTATGTAAGTGTTTGACCACGTACAAACAGAGGTGTAAAGAGTACCTGCAAACCATTGAGTAAAAGTACAGATACCTTGCAGTGAAAATGACTCCATTACAAGTTACAAGTCACGAATTCCAAAATGACTTGAGTAAAAGTCTTAGAGTATCTGATTTTAACAGTACTTGAGTATTTTACTCATACTGAATGTTGGCTCTAAGCAGCACTAGTCCTCAACACTTGTCAGTGAAAAACAAGAAACATTGATGAGGAGAGCAATCGCATCAATCTGAACACCTCAAAATTGCAACAAATCAAGGTCGACACCATAGCTTACGTCTATTACAAAACACCAAAGTCTCAGTTAAGCTCAAATGCTCATGAAACCAATATCCTTCAAAAAGGTCTCTTCAGTAAAACGGATAAATAAACTAATGTTAATAAAAAAATTACAAAAGTCAAAGCCTTTTTGCACTGGACATGCTGGTTTTGGCCTTATCGTCTTTCTTGAGGTGTTGCGCAGGTTGCGCAGACAGGTCGGCGTATAAGTGCTGCAAGAGCAGAGCTCCGTGTGCTTTCGAAACGTTCTCGCGGTACTCTGATGTCAGACTTTCGCCGATCTGTCTGCAGCATTTCAAGCAGACGAACATACCTAATGTAAAGAGAAGACACATATACAGTATTTTGTGAATATCAGTATAGGAACGTGCACTTTTTTAATTGTTATATGTTAGATATAATGAAGTTTAATTGAATGGAGGCCTAATGCAAACCTGCAAGGTTTTTGGAGCCCCATGATGTATGCACTGTTTCGTTTGTTTCACTGTTTTTCAGCTGTCTGTGGACATGTTATCTCATGGAAGGAAAAGAACAATTGATCCCCACAGGGACCATAAGTGATACTGTGGTCTGTGGACAAAAATATAGTTATTAGTATTGCAGTCATTGACAATGTTATCATTTATACAGTGTGTATATATATGTATATAACATATTCGTTTTTGCAACGGCTCTTTTGCAAACTTGAATTAACCAAAAAAGGTTCCCAACCCCTGCATCAGACATTTAGTTTGCTGAGTTCATTCAGAGATCCCTGATAGATGCTAAAACTGTGAACCCCCACACAGTAATTCTTAACCTTCTGTCAATACCTTACACACACAACAGTCTCATACACCACAGACAAAATGCTCCAAATGAGCTACCGGAGGCTTTCAGAGAGCTAAAAAAAGCCAGGGACGTCTTATCAGAGGACTAACAGAATAAAAGCAAGGGGTAGAGAGAGTATAAAAGGAAAAGAAATGTTCGGAGGAGGGAGGGAGGGAGGGAGGGAGGGAGAGATGAGTAGAGCTAATGAAGAAGGAGTCTTCTTTTGGCTGAGCGCAAGCCTTTGCTGCTTCCAGTAAAAAGCCAGACGTCTCCACAATCAATAGCACCATAATTCCACTGCAGTAATTGCCGTTTGTGTTGAGAAAAGATAGTTAATCATTAGCCGGTGAGGCCGGCTAGACTCACGGGAGCTGGAGAGGAGCTGGTGACAATCGCTAATAAGGTCAGCGGTGGCAGTTTAACACTTAGTGAAATTTCCATACACTGAACCCTCGCTGGACCCTTCTTCCTGTGAGAAGATAAAGATGACGGGGCACATGAGTGGGAACAGAAGATGGAGTCTTATCCGTTAGTGCCGGGATCATGAAAGCACGATTTTATATAACAAATAGGCACTATTAGCAGCAATTTAATTAAACATAATTCTGCCCTGAAAACGCTGCCGATTTGTTGCAAAATAATACAAAACGTTTTCAAAGAAGACAAATTGAATTTAGAATTTTATTTTCATTTACTTTCTAAGGTATTTGTGGATTTAATTGTCTGTCGCTTGCAGCTTGGTTTTTTCATTTAGTCCAGTAGATTTCATTTTCTTGGAAAACAAACATTGCCGTCATTTACTCCCATTGTAAACATTTATTATTACTCCCTTGTTTTTAGTGCAACATAGATGATGTTAAATAATGTACTATTCACACATTTTTAAGTGATGGTTAACTCAAAAATAAGAATTCTGTCATCATTTACTCACCGTCTTGTCATTTCAAACCTGTATGACTCTTTTTCCGCAGAACACAAAAGAAGATATTTTGAAAAATGTTGTTAACTGGACCCCATTCACTTGCATTGGTTTTGTGTCCATACAATAGAAGTGAATGGGGTCCGGTGCTGTTCGGTTACCAACTTTCTTCAAAATATCTTCTTTTGTGTTCTGCAGAAGAAAGTCTTTGAAAGGTTTGAAATGACAAGAGGGTGAGTAAATGATGACAGAATTTTCATTTGTGGGTGAATCATTTTAAGTAATTATGAACTAGGAACGATATATTCCTGTTGCTCAAAGTAGTGAATTGCATTAGCAACATAAATGAAATAGGTTTGATCCTAGGGAATGCATCTGGAATCTGTTAAAAATATCAAATGGACATGCACTGTAAGGATAAAAGCATAAAATGAAAGAAATATCTTTCGTTTGTGTTACACATGAAAAGAAGGCAATAAGGTTTGGAACAGCACAAGGATGAATACATGACCACAGGATTTTTATTTTACTGTAGAATACAAAAACAAAAAACTCCTAAATTAAATGATGTATAGAATTTGTAAAAATCATTAGGAGGATTAATATTATTTCTTTAAAGTGTAAGTGATATTTATAAATGATATTACTAAGGTCTTTCGCATCAAACATACTTTACACGACAGGATAAATACCTGATGTACAGTAATGTACAGTATAATGGCCAGAACACAATGTGGCTCACCCATTCCCAGCCCTCAGTAGATTATAGAGGTGGTAAAGTGTCCATTTATACAGCCCTGCAGGGCATGCTGGGGCTAAAAGGCACACTGTCTATTACACACTAATGACATCAGTGGAAATCTGATTTCTATAAAAATTCGAGAGAGTGAAGAGGGGGGAGTGAGCATAAGGCTGCGTTAATGGCTTTATGATTGAGCCAGCTCACGAGTGCCGTCTTCACACGCGGCAAAATGCCTTTGCCTGCCACACACACACATATTCTGTCACATAGAAACATATTCTATTGGTCAGTATGCATTGTGGTGGCATATTAAGAGTAACCACAAGAAAAAACGTAAACGTTATGATTGTTTTAGTTTAAAGCTTTAGGATGTACTGATAAAAATGTGTGAATTTACAGAACAGTACATTCCTGGCTTTAGTTGCTATACTTTCACAGTAAATTTCACTATGCACTGTATTCACTCTATATGCACCCCGGCAACCTTGGGTGTCAGCAAAGCTTCCCATTGCTGCTTCAGTGATCGTATACTGTACATAGCTACACCATCTACCCCACGAGACAGCACAAAATTACCGAGTATGTCTCTGCATGTTATTTCTAGACACTTTCTCATGTCATCCTCCCAGTCGGGTTGCGATCATTGAAGGATGCAATAGATTTACACCATCTGACCCATTTGGAAACGTATATTCCCACAGTGTCAGAAAATAATACAAAGCTGTAACTGACGCTATTTTTTGAAAAGGTCCTGATGTGTATGTACATACATCTATACATTTGGTACTAATACTTCAGGTGCAAAAATGAACTTTTATGGAAAGGTACTGTCCCAGTGTATTCCTGCCGGAATATTACCCTTTTAATGGGATTTTTTAATACACGTGAAAATTATACAGTATACTGTACATCAGGAGTCTTCAACTAAAATTGCTTGAGGTCCAGTAAACGAACCCTCCTTACCAGCCGAGGTCCGGACAATTAAATACCTAAAAATATGATTTTTTTTATAACAATGTCTGACAACAATATAATGAAGGAAAATGTGCAAAATGCCCTAATCTCTAAACCTGCACTGAACATATATTCATTTCAACATTGACAACTTTAAAAGAAAACTAAAGTGTTGTTTTCTGCTGAACTGAGATTAACAAATAGCAGCATCAAGTTGTGACTGATCATCCTCTGATAACATTTCAGCTCTTCTTGTGGCTGTTGCAGATGAAAGGGGGGTTTGTTTAATATTTTATTTTAGTTAATGTCTTTATTTTCCTTCTAAAAGTGTTTCACAGAAGCCTCCATGCACTCTTTTACTTTTTTCCCATCAGTAAAGGGCTTTTTATGTTTTCCTAAGATCCACTGTATTCTTAGGGAACATTCATATGCTGGTTGTTGGGCGGTAAGTGAGTGAGGGGGACCCGTGTAGATCGCTACTACTGGGATTTGAGCTAATATATTTTCCGTGTCCTTACCTCGGACTGCTGCGGGTAAGTTTCTTCAAAGTGTCCACGTCTAATTTCATAATGCCGTTTAAGGTTTCCACTTTTGACAACCGCAACAGACTCCGAGCAAATGAGACAAACCGGTCTCGTGCATGTCGATGCAGGAAGAATAAATGCAAATCTCTCGACCCATTCATCTCGGAAAACATGGTTTTCAGCGTCAACTTTTCTAACTTTTTAAAAGGACATGGTTTAATTTTCAGTCACTGACTGTTACGTCTGTCTGCGCACTGTGCAGCGAGTCGGTCTCTGCTCTCTTCACTCATCGACGTCTGAACGTAGCGACAGTGCGCATATGTTAACTGTCCGTGGCGCCGTAGGACCCAAACTGCTACTGAGCGGACCTTGATGTGCCTGCTATAAATTTGATTGCATTAGAAAATAATGTTAGGCGTTCATTTTTTATTATGTCAAAGTCTTTGAGGTCCGGACGGACGCATCTCGCGGACCGCATTCGGACCGGAGTCCGCTAGTTAGTGACCCCTGCTGTACATAGTAGTTTAGTACTTTTCTACACCGTAAAAAGTTGTAATTTTAAAGAATTTTACTGTCATTTTTTTACAGTTTTTTTTACATATATAGGGCCTCGTTCATGAAATTTGTGTAAATCGTTTGCAAAGTCAAAGTCGTAAATTTACACTTGCTTCCTACCACGTGTAAATGGTGGGCAACACATTCAAACATTATGTATTGTTTTACTAATGACACTTTGTATCATAATGGTATTTCAGGAGTTCCCTTGCCCTGTCTTTTTTCATTTTTTACTCTTTAACTTTAGTTAAACGCAGAGCTCGTCACTGTCCCTTTTTACACAGCTGTCCAATCACAGTGGAGGAGGGGTGGGACAAACACTACATTGACCAACTATCACACTCAGGACACAACAATGAAGAAGTTAATATTCAGGAATGCATGATAAATTAACTGCCATATCGGTATTGGCCGGTAAATGGTCATTTTTAATGTTATCGGTATCGCCCGATAATAAAAATGTATTTTATATATTACAGCCGATATTTGCAGCCAATAAATTATAAATCATTTTCTCTGGTTGAACCACTTCAGCTGCACGCTGCTCACAGTTAAAATCCAGAACAGTACTGTCTTTCTGTCATGATCATTCACTTATAATAGCAAAACATTGTTGATGTAGTATGTAGATATTTATGAATGTCTAAATTATAGGAACAAAAGCATATTGTTTGAATCAGACTGCTGTCTGAATGCTTTCTGTCTTGAGACCTGTTAGACTCATGGCTATTGAGAAAACCTATGGGTTGCTCTGGAAGAACATCTTTAATTTGTTTATTAAATAAACATTATACCAGAAAAGTTTAAAAGTTAATAATCTTTAACTAGTGTAAAGTAGGCTTGGTACATGATTTTCAGGGGACAAAAATAAATTTCAGTCTCAGAAAATGTTAATAATAATATTTAGATCCTGTATATCGGCCAATATATCGGTTATCGGCTTCCAATGTTCAAGAATGATAGGTTATCACTATCGGCCAAAATGTACATATCGGTGCATCCCTAATTCAAAGTTCATGGGAATCCGGAGGAGAGTTTTCGGGAAGGTCCGTTTTATGCACAAATTACTCTGAATTTACTTACATATTTACAAATGTTTCATGAATGAGGCCAAATGTAAAAAAAAACATATACAAATTACAGAAAAAGACTACAACTTCACAAGAACAACATGATTTTTTTTATTTCACAGTATATTTCTGGTGCTTTATGATGCCATAGAAGACCCTTTGTCTAAATGGTTCCATAAAGAACTGTCAACACCCAAAGAACCTTTCTGTTTCACAAAAGGTTCTTTGTGGCGAAAAAAGGTTCTTCAGATCATAAAAAAGTAAGAAAGAAATTGTTCTTTCAAGAACCTTTGTCTAAATGGTTCTTTGTGGAACCAAAAATGGTTCTTCTATGGCATCGCTGTGAAGAACCTTTTAAGCACCTTTATTAGTAAGAACGCAGCTGCCAGAAATTTTCTGTTTTTTTTGCAGGATTATTTTACAGTGGATTTAAACGCATACTATGCTATGACTGACTACAATACTGATGATGATATAAATTCTAGTATTGTTCTTATTATTTATTTCACTTTGTGTCACGAATGGTGAGGGAACAAGGACACAGTACAGAGGACCCAGACGCAGACAGCGGATAAGGGGTTAACAAGACATTTAATAAAATATAAATACAAAACAAAACAAGGGAATCTACAACAGGACAGGACTAAGACTAAATACACCTAACAAGACTAAGATTAACATAACATGAACTACAAATGACTACACTAGACTAGACTAGACTAACACAGAACAGGCACTCACCAAACAAACGACAATGAACCAGCACAGGACAATGAAACAAGAGGACTATATAAAGGGGACTAAATCAAGAAGGGGACAGGTGCGGGACATGAACTAATTAACAAGCAATAACGAGACGAAAGGGCGGGAACAGAGACGCCACACCGGAGAGAGGGAGTATGTGTAATGCCAAAACTGTCTCTCTCCACATAAAACAAGAGGTTCTATCATGGTTCTGCCACTAGGTCAAGAAAAGCAAGACAAGGTGGGGCAGAACCATGACAACTTTGTAGCATTTGTTGTGGTCTGACAAAATAACAAGGCCTGCATCCATTTCACAGTGAGTGTGTGAAAACGGCATTCCATTGTAAGAAATGAGGTTTAACCTTATAAACAGCACACGTTTGTAAGGATCATGAATTGATCTCTCAATTACAGTATTGCCAGTTCCTTTTGGAAGACACAGAAACCCTTGCCGTCTGATCATCACCGTAAATGACAGCTGTGTGACTTTTCTTCTTACTGTAATTACAGAACACAAGGAAATGTCCTCGACTGAGAGTTCAAATCTGTCTTTTTAATCCCACAACCTCTCTGAGAAAAGCCTTATTTGATCTCTCCTTTCTAAGAGGATCTGATCTTTACATCTCTCCGTATACCGCGGTAACATTCGCCGGCTAATTTCTGTATTTAAATATTCATGTATGCAGATGAGACGGTGTGAGTGTGTTTACACCTACACAGGGTCTGTGACAGACAGACAGTTTGTTTTACAATGAGCTTCCCCCCTGAGGGAGAGACTAAAGCTAACGGGTGTATTTCGTTCTGAAATAGCAACATTAAGGAGCCACAGATGTGAAGCCAGTTTGATTGAAGGATTGTCGGCAGGTGGGTGGGTTTGCGGGTTGCAGGCAGGGGAGGTCGAGAAAACCAAATGATGAGTACAATACCACCAGCAGGATTTATTCTGGATTATGATGAAGAGCCAAAAACTGCACAGGCACGGCAAGAGGTTTCTGAATCTTTCTCTTCTGCTATCTCTCTCTCCTCCTGCATCCCCCTCACCCCACCCACCCCAGCCTCAATCGCTTGTCGTTCTTCGCCTGGTCAGCAGAAGCATTTGGAAATGAAATGGGTTTCTTTTATGGCAACTGTACAAAAGTCTCTCCCGGTTCTGGAAGCCTCTTTGGAGAACACTTCGAGTAATTAAACTCCAATAATTTGCAAATGGACTGTGGACCTAGGTGCAGACAATTTAGAAAAAAAACCAAGCCATCCGCTCACATGACTTGACCCGGTGCAGTTCGCTGTTGGCGTACTGGGAGAGAAGTTGTTATTAGGGTTTTACAAATGTGATCTTGGAAAGAGACTGTCCCCACTCCGTGCTGCAAGAGACAATGCATTACAGCATTAGAGTAAATGTGATTATAGCCACATTACAATGGTGCCTGTCAGTCTTGCATTCCAGAGTGCTTGACTAAACCCGGCCAGTCTCTTAAGAGAAACGTCCTTTTGGCAACTTTTATCCTGCATCACCGCAACGTCGCTGCGGAGTATACTTCAGAAATGATCATGTTTAAATGATGCAAAGCACTAAAGATTCAACTACAAATCGCTGTATTTTTATATCACACTTATTATATTTTAAAATACATGTACTGTTTTACAGATATTTTTAGCCAACCCATTCAACTTTACAATATTAAAAAGAAGTATGCAGTAGGCTTGTTACGATACCATATATTTCGATAATACACCAGCTAAAGTACTGTAGTATCACAATACTGTGAGTGGTAACACTGTCAATACAGATCTAGATGAAAACAGTCATCATTTTGAATACTTTATTTATGAGAATGAATAACTGGTTACAGTATCATTACACTTGTTTAATGTACACTACAGTATTTTGTAGTATTAACTATACTGGATAAACTACTATACTTTAAAGGTGTCCTGAACTGGGCTTGTTTATTGTTTTATACGGTTGTATGAGGTCTACTTGTGACATTTGCGTGGTTTTTACATTCGAAAACATCAGAATCAATAAGTAATAGGCTATTTTCTACCCAGGTTTTGAGGCCGTCTGGTCAAACGCTCTGTTTTAATGGACATGCCTCATTGAAGACTTGGAAGTAAACGCCCACTGCTATGATTGGATAGCAGTTTGCGTAGTAAACTTAGTTGGAGCCTTCTGTGAATTTGGTTAGACATGTAACGTTAGGTTACACATTATCAGGACATATCAAGTGATCTCTAACAAAGCAATAGTGACGCATAGTACAAATATGTTTTACTCACATGAGATTGCTACGCCATTCCTGTCGGATCCAATATTGACTGCACAGCACTGATTTTTAATTCTAGTCTCTCCGCAAATCCAGCGCCTTGTTCACAAAGGAATCCATGGTGAAATGACGCGAACAAATGCTCAATGTTTCACCCACGTGAGCAGGAATGTACTTAAAAATTCCATGCATTCTTAATATCAGAAGCCGAAGGAAGCGACTGTGTTCTTCCACAACCAGGCGCTGCACAATGTTACATGTTTGTTGCTTGGTCGCTCTAAATAAAAATAACAGTGAAAGAAGTCCTCACTTTTGCACATATGACACGGGGCTAGCCGCCCTCGAGAGCCCTTCGCTAAAGTGACAGGGTTGCCAGGTCTTCACAGAGAAAATAAGCAAATAAACAGAAGACAAAAACAAACCTTAAAATGGAAATTGTTTCATATATTAAGACCAAAAAAAATTCTTAAAATTTGCAACAGACCATTTATTAAGACCTAAGTGCCGAGGCTTTTTGATCTAAGACCAAACAACAAGCATAAAAGCGCATATTAATAACAAACATGGAAACACGGAAAAAGAGAGCTGTGTGATGGAGCCTTCTGAGCATAAACACAACACAGTGCATATTAGCAGTTTCGTTTAAACTGACGGACAAAACAAATCTTTAGCCGAAAAATATGTCGCTATGGTTACCAGTTTGTCCTTCATCACAAATGCGGGAGTGTGTACTATGTGTGGCTAAAGTCATTTGCGAACCAGTGGGCGGGGCTAGAGAAGTAGTCGTTGAAATTTTTCTTTGGAGGTGGTGTTCAACTTATCTCAGATAGGTGCATTCCAGGACCTGGCGTTCGCTGAGCCTGGTGTCAATAACAGTTGTAATTTCAGTAACAAGGGCGTTTTCAGTTCTGACACTTACAGGATGTTCGCTTGAATACGATTCCCTCTTATACAACTAAATTGTGGTTTTAATTCATGGCTCCTTTAATATTTACTATGGCAAGACTAAAAAACACTATAGTGTCTAGGAATTTTGATACAGTTACGGTATATTACAATATATTTCAATGAGCAACATTTTTTAACTGTACAACAATTCATTACCTCATGCGACGGGGAATGTCTTCACGCATCCAGACGTGTCAAACCAGTAGTCACCAAGCTCTTCACGCGGATATCCTGCTCGAGTTGAAATTTTTCAACTTGCATGGAAGATGCGATTGAAGTGAATATCGCACTGACTCGCGCAAATAATTCAATTCGTTCTTGGTGTGAACACACCATTAAGCTAACTTAAGTTAAATCAAAGCACCCGAAAGGTGGTGTCAGTGTTTTACTAAGTATCAGTGAATCATAAAACATTTAACCGTTCAAAACGGCAGATTTATTAAAGAACGAAGCAAGTGTCTTTATGGATGACTCACTGAATCATTGACTTTTTCGATTTGTGCAAAACACGGACTTATTTCAGAACGAATTACTGTTATGTGTTGTTCAAGGAAACACAGCAGTTCTGCTCTGTTTTGAAGGATTTTAATTTGCAAAGTAGTGCAAAAAACATTCATTTTTTGACAACATGACAATGCCATTGAATAACTTCTGGCTTATTGAAGTGTTTATTGTTAAAGGAAATTATGAACAAACAATATTAAAGAGCAATGGTGGATCTTTGTGGAATAACACCATACAGTTCATTCTGCGCCACCCCTCTTGAAAATTTGTTTTATTAGAGTGTAACATGATTTTTAATGGACTGATTACCATTTGTATAACCATTGTTTTACTACAGGTATTTATATATATATATATATATATTTATGGTTAAATAGGGCAGTTGTGGCCTAATGGTAAGAGAGTCGGACTCATGACCAGAAGGTTGCCGGTTCGATTCCCAGGGCCGGCGGGTAACAACTGAGGTGCCCTTGAGCAAGGCACTTTACCCCTACTTGCTCCCCGGGCGCTGCAGTGATAGCTGCCCACTGCTCCGGGGGTACGTGTGTTCACTACTCTCTGGATGGGTTAAATGCAGAGGTCACATTTCGTTGCCTTGTACATGTGCAATGACAATAAATTGAATCTAAAAAAAAAAAAAATCTAAACTATGGTTAGTTAAACCATGGTAAACAACTCCTTATGGAGTGAAATTTGCTACTGAAGATAAAGCAGCTTTATCCACAACAGTTCCATCACACATACAGTTTCCCCTATATTTTCAAATTCAAGTACTCCATTATGGGCCCGGACGAACACTTACTAACCATTGTGTACATTATGCATGTGCACTTATCTATATACTACCGAGCACTTATCGACCAAACCCTCAACCTACTCTAACACACAGAGGGCTTGTTCTAATAAAATAGGTAAACAATTTCCATTTAAAGATACTGTAACTTGCAATATGTTCTCACACATTCCCTCAAATAACACAAGTCATTACCACACATTGTTTGTACGGACAACGCAATGCAATGACATTTTTGAGATGTGATTGTTAGATGTATCTCAGGTGTATTTCCCAATGAAACCCGAACATACTGTTTCATGTATACATCAAAGTATAAGCAATAACAGTAATGCTAGCCTTAGCAAGAAACACTGAAATGCTATTTCCAGATACTTCCAGAACATCTTACAACCCCAATTATCAGCGGTTACTTGTAATGCCTTATGTGCAGTATCTCTTAGCTAGTTTTCTACAGATCAGGCCATTGAGTAATGAAAGTGCTTTTATTAGCACTTTTGGTCCTTCAGTATTACCGCACGCACAGGAAGTGGTGTAAAGTGTTTCCTGTGGGTTGAGACAGGGAGTCTAATATTGATGAAGCGGATGTTGTGATGGCTTAATGTTGCTCTTGATGCTGTACTGCTTTCACACTATAGGCACTGTAAGTGAGCGTGTGTGAGTTAACTGCATGGACTCTATAGTGAGCGTTTTGGGGGGGGGGGGGGGGTGTGCAGGGTGCTAACTTTCCTGCAGTGTAACATTGTGCCCTCTTGTGGAAACAAACAGATATTATGTGCAGACCTTCTGAACGACTACCATATATTATTTAGCAGGAATCTTACTAAACATATGACGATCTGTGTCAATATTTTCTGATAGCAGTCTAAAATATTTTTTTTTGCCAAATGATAGTTGGGTTAGTTACTTTACGATTTATCAACATCACAAAAAGATGGACCTTTAATCTCACATGTAAATTATGACCTGGAAATCTTGAGACTGTTCTCCGCCCACTGTGACATGATGGTCGCCAGGCAACAGTCTGGCCAAAATGAGTCATATGTTGAGAGGGCAGGGGGCAACAACTCAGCTGCTTTATTCAGATGACGTGTAAGAAAGATTTATTTATTGTTATACAAATTAACAATATAGTCAACTTGACATGTGAAATATCATAAAATCTCATCATTTACACATTACATATTACATTAAGTATTATTTAAAATTATATTCCATTTAAATTCAAATCCATTCCATTTAAAGCTAGATATGCATTTCCTACAGAAAAAAAATCAGATCAGTGCTTGCAACAAGGCAAAAGAATAGTTTTAGGTATTGGCGCTGCTTAAATCAGCAGGCTGGTACAAGTTTGTCAGGAAATTAAGATAAACCCTGTTTAGAATGTTTGAGGAATATCAACCAATTGCTGCTTTGGAATTTATAAAAATAACAGTTCTAAACAGCCTATTGGCACTTAATGATTTGACATAATATATATACAGTATATGGCACTGGAGTTTTTACTCTGTTTAAAGAATTAACAGATCATGACTAGAGGCTCAATAAAATATTTATATGAAATTGAGAAATGTGCCTTCAGTTTTCAGGTGAAGATGAGAACATGATCATTTAAATCACACAATACTATGCAAACGTGAACATTTGGGGCTTTAGAAACATTATGAGGCACTTAAAGTGATACTTCACCCAAAAATGAAAATTCTGTCATCATTTACTCACCTTCGAGTTGTTCCAAATGTGTATAAATTTCTTTGTTCTGATGAACACAGAGAAAGATATTTGGAATAATGCTTATGACCAAACAGATCTCAACCCCCATTGACTGCCATAGTAGGAAAAATTACTTTTATCATTTTTTTTGTTCTGTTGAACACAAAAGAAGACATTTTGAAGAATGTAGGACATCAAACAGTTCTGGGGCACTTTTGACTGCCATTGTTTTTTCCTACTATGGGAGTCAATGGGGGTTGAGATCTGTTTGGTTATAAGCATTATTCCAAATATCTTTCTCTGTGTTCATTAGAACAAAGAAATTTATACACATTTGGAACAACTCGAAGGTGAGTAAATGGGTGAAGTATCCCTTTAAAGAACTGTGAATCTTCCACATGTCATTCAGGTTACAGTGAAAACCGTGAGCTGCATATTATCTGCCTCCCTTCTGATCCTAACAGTTTTATGAGGTAGAAAACAACAAACAAAGCTTCAAAGCCTATAAAAATAATTCATGCTGCATCAAATTCCTGAAAAATGTTTATGAATTCATAAACACTAAATTCTGGAGAAAACGTATATAGACGGTTTCGTCTGACACATAACAATTTATTTGACAATTAATTTATATTAATATTTTATTGTATATAAATTGTATTAAAACTACTCAACAATTATTGATTCTTTGCAGAGGTCTACCGGAAGTTAAGTTTGGGCCGCATAAAGTTTGTTTATGCTGTTGCAGCTGAAACCGTCTATAATGTTGTGTTTTCTTTTAAATATTAAAATGACAGAGTTAGATCATTGAAGTTAAATTATAGTATAATTACCAAGCGGTATAGCTCTTATTTACTATATATTATCCATTCCTTGTACTTAAGTTTAATTTCAAATAAGCTAATATGCACAAAAAGCTGAATGCCACAAAATAAATATGATCAGGTCTGTTATCATTTTGTTGCAAAATGTAGGGTAGGTTTCACATTGAATCAATGATTTTTCCCCATTTTACTCAATGTCAAAAAGTGTCCCAACCATCCTGAATTCACACTATATTACAACCAGTGGCAAATATCAAAAATATGCTTGTTGTTTTTATATTATAATAAAATCACAATTGCAAGATCATGCAGAATTACTGTATGTGGCATAGAAACATTAAATAACATTAGGTAATGGCGTAAAACACACATCTGGGTTCCCAAACCCAGTTGTTTTTAACCTGCTCTAGGGTAAATACAGTATACAACAGAAATCAACCCGTTGAGCTGATACTGGCATCCTAAAAGCACATGTGCTGGAACATTCCCTGACTGCAGATCTGCAGAATGCCACGTTCAGCTTAACACAAAAGGGAAGGACGTTCATTATCAGCCTTCAGCTCAGTGTTTCACAGATTTGAACTACCTTTTGGTTAAAATCCTCTGGCTGGTCAGCATACACGTAGTGTCCCGCACCTCGTATGGCCTAAAAACAACACATGTCAATAATAAGTTTAATAGAACAACAGACATTGAGCAGGAATAATAAGTAAACAATGTGTATATTACAAGTGCCGTAATAAAAAGTAGGTGATTCTTTTAAAGCACTACCATCGACTATGGTGTAAAAAGTTGCAAAACTTTCACTCTCTTGTAACTTTCTTAATCACAAATCTAGCCCTCAAAATTATACTCATTAACTCAGTTTTCATGGGCAGAAGAGTTAGAGAGCAGATGTTCATTGTATAGAGACCTTTGTGTACAGGCAATTATAAATTGTATGTTTAGATCAGCGTTTCAACGTAACAGCCATTAATATGACTTGTGTGCAGTATTACAAGTTTTGTGAAGATAGCATACTGTATATAAAAGATTTATGTGAGAAACAGCTCAAAATCAGCAATTTTCTTTGCCTTTAATCACTAAAAAGTTCCCTTTTTTACCAAAGTTAAATTTCCAGTAAATCTTTGACATATTGCACACGAGTCTTGGACAACTTGTATTATGTATGCTTTTTCATTTTACAATCTGTCCCCTTTCACTTTCATTACATGCATAATATTAGTCAGGAGATTATGCAATTGATCTTTTGTGCCCTACAGAAGTCATACATGTGTGAATGTGCACTGATGATAATCCATAATAAATATGATATACTTCAGGGGAAATTACCACTTTAAGAAAATGCAAAAAGTCTCTATGAAGCCGTGTCAATGACAGTTTGTGGTGAGAGGTGAATGGAGAACTCACAATGATCTCTACATGGGAGTTTGGCCTCATTTCTTTGATTGAATTGCCTGAGTGGCCATCTATGCTGGAGCGTGAGCCATAGATCACCGTAATGGGGATGTCGCTGTGAATCAGGCCAATTCTCTGCAGCATAGGCCTCTTTGCCCAGCCATATGGAATGGTCATGTTTTTGAAGGCTGTTTCTCCACTAAAACATTATAATAAGAAAAAAACTGAGTGTAATGAGAGAGAGCGGACTTATATCTTGTATAACATAATTCACAAGGCCAGTGACTTAGAGAGAAAGAGAGAGAGAGGAAAAAAGACAGATATATAGTAACACAGATAGGGTACCTTGGGCATTGAACATTAAGATGGTAGATGTATTCTGTGACTGTATTGTCATTAAACATAGCAGCAAATTTTTTTCTGAAGTCTGGTCTCAGAGTCTGCACAAGAGTGGGACCTACAGGGCAATGCAAAAAAAAACATCTCACAAGTAAAAACCACCTGAAATTCATTCGTCTAAAAATGATGGATCACCGATACATTTTTAATCCTATCATTAATTCTTCATTGATGTCCACATGACTAATGTTTGATTGCCTCTATTTTAGAACTAACTGAAGCCAGGGGAATTCTGGGTATATAACACTCCCAAACCACTGGGTACTTTCCCTGTGTAATGAACTGGCACTTATGGGAGCTGACATTTGGCATTAAAGGGAAAGTTCTCCCAAAAATAAAAGTTCTGTCATCATTTACTCATCCCTTTGTCATCTTAAAGCTGAATGACTTTCTTTCTTCTGCAGAACCCACAAAAAATATATATTTTGAAGAATGTTGGTAACCAAACAATGCAGGTAACCACTGACTTGCATTGGTTTAGCGTTAATACATTTGAAGTCAATGGGTACTGCCGTTGTTCACAGTTACAAACATTCTTCAAAATATCTTCTTTTGTGTTCTGCAGTAGAAATAAAGTCATTCAGCTTTAAAATGAGTAAATAATAACACAATTTTCATTTTTAGGTGAACTATCCCATTAAAGACTAACATAATAAGTGAAGAGTTCATTTCCAAAAACAGATAGCTTAGATCATTTTCAAAAATCATTTTTATTGTACATTCCAATTAATATCAATCAATGCAGTTGATTTGTTTTAATTAACTAATAATAACAAACAAAAAAGCTAACCAAAACAATAAAACACAATAAAAACGTGGTAACATAATAAAAAAACATGATTTTTGAAAAAATAAAAACATGCTGTTTATCTGTTTTTGCAAATAAACTCTAAAAAGACTAAATAATACTGTTAATTTATAAAAAACAACTTGAAATAATGACTGTAAACTGATTTTATATTAAAAATAAACACAAAAATGAAAACATTCATTCACACTTTACAAATTCCATTTGTTCTTGCGAAACCATTTTGCTGAAGTGGAATCACAGAGGGCATGCGTGATTGAGGTATTAGATACATGGCTGATATGAGGTTTGCGATAAGACACATGCTCCAATTATTGAGTCAATCATATCAGTGAATTTGCAAAGGTGGACTTAATCTATCCCTGCATTTCATTAATGACAGTCTTGTTCAAATGGAGCTTTTCATTTTAAGATACAGATCTAAAACCTTAAGCTACCATCTCAAATAGTCTCATTAAAACTGCAATTTGCGCAACTATTTGGTTAAAGGTGGGGTAACAAGCTATTTCATGCATTCTCACTTCTTTACACTGTTAAACGTGCTGTCTTCTAATGCTTAACATGGTCAACTTGTCAAAAAACGAGTTGGACGTATGACGTAGTATTTCTGTCCTCGATACACTCCGCCAGGGTTCATACAAATTTCGGAAAGTTTTTTTTCAAACATGAATTTCCATTTCATAACAAGGGTTATAAAATGGTCAGTTCTGGTCCTTGATTCTGATTGGCTGGGCGGAGTTCTAAGCCGTTATAAAATACCTCAATATATAACGGCTGACCGCACCACATAGCCTAAATATCATTTTATTTACTTTATTTTATGAAACCTTGCTAAGCATATGGAATAACCGTTTTATAAAAGCAATAAGCCCCACGAAGCAGTGGGTTACAGTGCATTTTATAACAGCTACGGGGTTTTAGGCACTCCGCTTCGCGTCGTGCCACAACGCCCTTAGCTGTTATAAAATGCACTGTAACCCACTGCTTCTTGGGGCTTATTGCTTTATTCTTAGTCACATATAGGGCCATTCTCCTGGACAAGCACGCCCACACGTCAACCAACGAGAGCAAGAGAATGAGCACGCACATCAATGTGCTTCGTTCGGATTACGGAAGTTCAGCTGTGTTTGCTTGTTCACGGCATTTCGGTGATGAATGTTATATAAACGGTGTATATATGCTGGATTTGCAGATCGTTTGAAACTAAATGGAGCTGTCCCAGCGCTAAAAGATGCCGGCCATGAACTGGACACAGTAAGTGAAACTGAGTCATATGTCTGTGTTTTGTTGGAAATCGGCGCGTACGTGCATTATGTAAAAAACACAAACTTATAGCGAATCCACAGTAATGCAGGGATAATGTGATGATGTATTGTGTGCTCGTGCTTTAGGTCTGCCCACTGGTAATCCATTTTTTGATTCACAATAAGCTTAAGAGCTGTCAGATACAATTTTGTGATAAATATCAGTTTGACATAACCTGACTTCAACCCACGTAAAGATAAACAATTTTATGCTTCAAATTTTTTTTTTATGGCTGTATCATTAATACTTACTATTTTACTACAAATGGGTTAATCTTACCTAAAGGTCCTGCCAGACGTAGACCAGCAAGGGGGTTGAATGGCATCAGCATTGCCCCCAGAGCTTTGATCCACACAGGAATAGGTCTGTCCTGGTCTCCTGTGTCAGGACGCTCTGGAAAACCCCACGGCTCCACCAGAATCAAATGCTTTACTCTAGAAAACAAGCAGTGAGAAAAAGACCATGTTGTGGCCTATTTGCAAATTAACACAAATTAAAATGACCAATCACATTTGGTTCTTCTGAACGAGATATTTTGGATGGGTTCTAAGGTAATAAAAACATAACGCTTCATTATGTAAGGTCTTTATACACCTCCGAAGACATAGTTATGTATATTATATAGCATTTCTTTTAATAGATCCTCCGTAATCTCACACATTGCACCTTTGACTATTCTCCTGACTTACAAACCTGGTTGGGTATTTGATAGCGAAGGAGGCAGCCAGATATCCTCCTAGGTTATGACCTAACATTATCATGCTCTCCAGCCCCATCGTCTCTCTCCACTGTTCAATGGACTCCACAAACTGGAGCTCAGCCTCTTGGGCATCTGTGCTGAAGTGAGGTCTGCTGCTCTGGCCAAAGCCCAGTAGGTCAAGGGCGTAAATGGCCCTCTGCTGAGAGAGACAGTCCAGGTTCAGGGCCCAAAGACCCACGCCGCCCCCGAATCCATGCAGCAGCACCAGAGGTGTTTTACTTTCCATGGGCCCCTTAAACACCAGCGTCCACAACATGTTGTTGTCAGATATGCGGACAAACTGTTTGAAGAACTTGCTTTTGATGTCTGATAGGAAATGAGGGTGAAAAGGGAGAAAGGTTTCTCTGTTAGTCCTATTAACAGTAATAGTCAATAGGTTTATATTTTTTAACTCAGTGTGGAATAGGGAATGGTAGTGATTTTAATTATGTAAAGCAACTTATTTCAGAGTGAAATATTCAACAAGAAAAAAGTGAAGGGCAGGATTTTATCTATCAGAAATTGTTTTTGTTGTGAAAGTGACTAATTTAAGATGACAGTGAACATTCATTTTGTTTATTTGCAAAACATGCAGTGAGTAAATATGGTCAGTTGATTTCAAGCTAAATTTAGCCTCCAGTACAATGCAGCAGTTTAACACTTTTGGCCTGTTTTTAACAACTGTTGTCCTGTATTTACTTCGTTCATTATTTATTGAGGTACTGTATACAGGTAGTGTCACTTTGCATCAAGTAGCTTGATGTATTGAGACCAAAATAGTTTTTCAAGGAAGGGATTGTCTAGACAGAATAAGGGGTCAATCTTTATTGTATGCACTTACTGCACTATTTATGTGCACTTCAACATTTACTGACATAATATATAAGAATTATTCAAAGACTTGTCAGTAATCAGGCATTCATTAGCAACTGTGATCTGCACCATAATGACTCAATGAATATTGATATACATTGTAAATGGACATGAGAACAGTAACGTACACTGTAGCATCCTCTCCTCAGCCTCCTTCAGTTGTCTTTGAGATGTCGGGCACCAGGAAGGCAGCCAATTGGTTATCCACCATGACCTACAACACATTTAGTTTATTTACAGTTCCTCACAACTGATGATAGACAGCTTGAAAAAACGGGGTGACTTTATGGGAAGTGTAAAACACTTCAACAACACACATGATCCTAACAATGACCAAATTAAACAAAAAAGTACATACAGTAAATTTTAGTCCAGCGAGAACTAACACACAAGCCACATTGTTTAAGCATGTCTATATGGAATTCTGTGGCTTTTAGTCAATGTGTGTTAGCTTTGAGGCCAACAACTATTGTAGGCCTATATGCTGTACTTCTAAACGTTGACAAAGATAATTACACTCAAAGGACTTATATTGCACATTTTTTCAAATGCTTTTTAAATGACAAACACAGGTACATACTTTCACAACACTTTACGTCACACTGTGGATAAAAACTAACAACTAGATATACACGACTACACTCTTAAAATGGATGTGTTAATTTTAATACATTGTTTGTGTAATCCTGTTTAACACATTATGGGGCGGTTTCCCAGACAAGGATTATTTTAAACCAGGACTAGGCCTTAGTTAAATTAGGACAATTAAGTTGTTTTAAAAAACATACTTTACAAAAAAATATTACTGTGTGCATCTTGAGACAAAACAATCACAGTGATATATTTTAAATTATGTCAGTGCAAGTTGTTTTCGATCAAGGCATCTCTCACATTTAAGTTAGTCTGAGACTAGGCTTAAACCCTGTCTGGGAAACCACCCCTTAGTGTTGATTTTTAACACAAGTTTTGTTAAAAGTAACACAAATCGTGTTGTCCCAAGAAATGTTCAAACACAAAATGTGTACCATTTAAAGGTTTAGAGTCACTTGACTGAAATTAACTGAAGGAAAATTTCTAAATAATTAAAATTTTGTTATGTAGAGAAACATACAATATAATTCAGCAAATTAAACTAAATTAAAATAATGCCACGTTTTATTTATTTATTTGACGCAACATAATTCCTATAGTTATTTTAAATTTGTGTTATAACATAGTTTTCATAAGTATACTAATATTATAAAATGTGTAAAAAATAAATAAAATCTACTAAAGTAGTAACAACACGTTTTATTTTGTCACAACACAATTCCTATAGTTATTTTAAATATGTATTGTGTTACTACATAGTTTTGATGAGTATACTATTATTATAAAATGTGTAAAAAATAAAATAAAAACAACACATTTAATTATTTATTTAATTATTTCGTTACAACATAATTCCTATAAATATTTTACATTTGTGTCATTACATAGTTTTGATAAGTATACTAATATTATAAAATGTGTTACAAATAAATCAAATCTAATAAAGTAATAACAACACGTTTTTATTTTGTCACAACACAATTCTTATAGTTATTTTAAATTTGTATTGTGTTATTACATAGTTTTGATCAGTATACTATTATTATAAAACGCGTAAGAAAATATGTAAATAAAATAACAACAACACGTTTTTATTTATTTATTTATTTCATCACAACTTAATTCCTATAGTTATTTAAAATTTGTGTTATTCCATAGTTTTGATGAGTTTACTATCATTCTAAAATGTGAAAGAATATAAATAAACAACGAGTTAGTGACCCTAAGCTTTTGAATGGCAGTGTACAATAGACACATGGATACAAGACATGTTGTTTAACTCAGTCATGATAAACTGTGAATGCATGAACCCATGCACTGTGTCTGTTAAACACCACTGGACACAGATTACCTCACTGTCTTGTCCAAGAAACTGAAAACATTGTTGAAGAGACTATGAATACCGAGAAACATCAGTACACGCTGTGCCAATCTAAAGTCAAGAGAATCAAACAGACAATTAATCATCACACGTTAGATATTAGAAGGTTTTATTACTGCGCGGTAGGAGGATTTGACAGGTGCACACGTGTTAGTATTCCATTGCGATTGTCAGCGTTAAGACACAATTTTCTCAAAAAGTAAAACAAAACACAGAGTAATGATGTAATGTTAGATTTTCTTGATCAAAACAAACAGTTAACGTTATACATGTAAACAAACAGTTCAACTCCAGCGTTAAGTTTACGTCAATACAACTCGTTATAACAACAATAACAACACGGACAGTACACAACATCTACACTGTTATTAAGGTGTTTATTAACAAGGTCGGAGAGCTTCTTTAAGCAAAAGTGTTTTTAAAAGGTGACTCTTACCCCGTGTCCGCTGACACTACTTGCTCTGCCATGACTCCAGTTTGCTGTTATTGCTTCTGATTCAAGGCGTTAGATTCTTTAAACTGATTCGCGAATCATTTCCCTGCAGTTCCATGCAGGTTAATACGCGAATCAAATCGGATTGATTCACAAAAAAGGCACCGACTCAAAAAGGTGATTCGGACAGCTGTATAATTTATCACGTGACTGAACGTCACCAATGATCTTTGATCCAGACATCATTGCTATCTATAGATTATATATCAGCGCAAAATGCCTTTAGCATTATAAATTATTCAGTTGTCATTTTCCTGTACACGTGTACACGTTGTTTAAAGCATATGTTTTTTCATTTGTTGGTTTAAATAATAATTTAAATCATAATGGGATATGCGCTCTCAGTATTTATAACTGAATGTACAGACTGATGCGCATTTGGGTTTATGGCTGTAAATATGAATAAATCCTTTAGTTGCATCTTATCTCTACTGTGGTTTGTTTTCAGCGGGTGGGTGTGATCAAAGTTTGTGCGACTTCATGCGGTGCTGCGCAGATTGATCGACGTATGACATCAAGATACCGCGAGAGCGACTCGAAAGCAGTGCTCTAGAAGCGCTCTCGCGGCACTTAATGTCACATCCCGATCGGTCTGCGCTGCGCCGCATGAAGTCGCATACATCTCGAGACTCAGGTCTGTGTCATGTCGATGACGTGGAGGAACTAAAGTCGAGCCTTAAGTTTACGCCTCTCTGGCTCTTACACTTGAGGTGAGCACAAACCCAGCCGAGGTTTTAAAATCAGCTGTTTTTAATGGCTATCTAAAGTGCATCGCTGACGTTTCATTCGCTTTCCGGACAGCTGATCGACCGCGCAACTCTGTGAGTAACGTTACACACACTGTCAGTGAGCTTTCCAGGCCTGAAATACGGGATGTACCATATACACGTGTTTCACTAGTATTTAGACATTGGAAGGTGGCAGCACGAGTGTATTTGTTGGTTATTTGTTCGTAGAAATGTAACTAGGATCATGTGTATCATGTCTTTTGTATGTTTCCTTATTGGGCATGCGTGCTTAGCTCCGCCCAGTGATCTGTCAATCAGGCTCTTGTCAAACCCCGTTCACTGTCAGCACGGAGACGTGATTGCTTGTTTACATGTTTACTGTAATAAGTAATGCAGTTTTTTGAGTCACGTCCATATGTCACATCTATTTCTGGCTTAAGCATTAATGTGCTTGTGTCCTCTGACACTTTACCACACCTTTTCATGCAATGTTACTTTTCAGGTTTTCTCTCTCAGTGGTACATGTTTGATGCTAATTTAACTGGTTCATACCATGTAGCACATATTTATCAATATTACATACTTTGTGTATTAAACATTTGATGCAAATACTTCTGTTTGAACGTCCTTATACGGTGATTACTGTGAATTATAAGGTGACCTGCATGATTTCTACTTAAAAAAACATAATTACTGCACACATGTAAATAGGATGTTTTGTTGAGATTTTCAGTCTAAACAAAATGAAGGCTCAGTTACACCTCTTAAAACTTTTTTAAAAATAATTTAAATCCTAATAACGTGGAAATATTATGATTTGTAGATACATAACATAAGCAATTATGGATGCTGATGAGATTTTGATCTCCAGAACATGAAATGGGTGGTTTACTGGAACTGTTTTATCAGATCTGAAGGAAAATTTCCACCCTGTTGCCACTGGGAAGAAGTGTGAAATGCTTTATTTAGACATTTTTTAGCCCTTATCCCTCTTCGTCTGTATGTTACACAGGGATCAGGAAAAATGCAAAGTGGCTTGTCGTTTTCTGACAGTGATGTTTCGTTCACCCCTCTGGTGGTCCTCGAGCTGGCTGACGACACGAAAACAGAGGCCACCACTTGGTTACTAAACAGGATCAGAGGCAAACAGCAAAATGGAGGTGAGACCCCAGGCACGTTACATCCAGGGACAGAGGTTGACAGGAGCTGAATGGTTTGTGAAAATATCTACTCGCCTTCTGAGGTCGTCTGTGTTTGAAGTTCATTCATTTGTCCTTTGTGACTTTGTCAATGTGTGAAACAGTCCTTCACAGAGGTCGGGACACAGAATCTCACATTTTGCTTGTCGGAGAAGCATAAATGTTTCCTGTTTGTAGTTACTTTCTACTTATTCCTTTTAAAGATACCATGATAAAACACACAGTGAATGCATGTTTATTATTTGTCAGGACTTTGTGAAATACCCTCTTCCCGACACTTTGATTCCTCTTACAGGAGCTGAGTTGTTGGCGGAACAGGTCTTGTTTCCAGCTCAAGATGGTCAGAAGCCCAATCCAAACATCTTGGTGGTGGGCTCCACGTCACAGAGGCTCTTAAATGGAGCTGAAGACGTAGGGCTGTTTAAAGAATTTCAAGACGGCACGATGCGAGGGTTCACCTACGCCAACAGAGAAAGCTTCAAAGACTTTGAAGGTGAGATTCAGTTATGACTGAACGAAGAGTGTTTTGGTTTCTGGCTAAATTGTTAATTTCATAATATCTCGAAAAAGTCATTTTTTGTGAAATGCATTAGATCTTCCTATTAGCTTCTAACAGATAAAGGATTAGTAAGTATGGAGATGGTTCTCGCGGGGTATATAGTATTTTAAATGAATTCGGTAAGGCACTGAACACAGATGTGATTCTGACACTGTTGCATTGTGTTTTTTTGTGATTCTGTGCATTTAGGAGATGGCGAAGGGTTTCTCAGCGTTGCGGAGTGTCAATACATTGTCAAACATGAGCTGGACACACTCAGGGCAAAGAATGAAGATCATGTTCCAGGATATCCTAAACTTAAACTCTATCCTGGAAAATCAGTTAGTAAGTGTGTGCTTTCTTCTATCATAGTGTATAGCAACAGCTATACGTGAGCCATTTTTAGGTTGTTTTCCATTCATATAGACCCTGTGGCTTTATGGCGTACATGAATGGGACTGAAATAACCAGCATTGTGAGTTTGGGCATTTGACGTAGTGTCTCTATGAACCTTGACATACAGCCACGGAAAAAATGAAAAGACCATTCCATATTTTCATTTAATCAGCATTTCTAGATGTATTGTGGTCATTCCAGTCCAGTGTCTGTTGAATTTCAACCAAATCAAACCTCAGGAGTGACATAAAGTCATTCAACAGCAATGTAACAGAGTAACAGCATGACAAGACACATGAAAACTGTGAAAGAAATAGAGGTTGTCACATAAAGAAAATAGTTTTGAACTTTTACTAAATATTATGTATTTGTAGTATATGAGGTCTGAAAAAATACAGAGCATCTTTTCTGTTATTTTGACCTGTTTCTTCATTTTCTGCGATTAAATTCAAATCAAAACAATGTTTTTATTTGAAATTTGGAAGACATATTGTTAGTAGTTCACAGACTAAAACAAAAATGTGACCCTGGATCACAAAACCAGTCTTAAGTAGCACGGGAACATTTTTAGTAAAAGACAAAAATACATTGTGTGGGTCAAAATTATCGATTTTTCTTTTATGCCAAAAATCATTAGGATATTAAGTAAAGATCATGTTCCATGAAGATATTTTGTAAATTTCCTACCTTAAATATATAAAAACTTTATTTTTGTGAGTGGATGGTCTGCCACAGTGCCACTGATTAACAACTTCAAAGGCAATTTTCTCAATATTTTAATTTTTTTGCGCTCTCCTGAGTTTTAAACGGTTGTATCTCAGCCAGATATTGTCCTATTCTAACAACTCATATATCTATAGAAAGTTTATTTATTCAGCTTTCAGATTATGTAAAAATCTCAATTTAAAAAAATTGACCCATAAGACTGGTTTTGTTGTCCAGGGTCACAAATGATAAAACGGTCAGTTCTGGTCCTTGATTCTGATTGGCTGAGCGGAGTTCTAAGCCGTTATAAAATACCCCAATATATAACGGCTGACCGCACCACATAGCCTAAATATCATTTTATTTACTTTATTTTATGAAACCTTGCTAAGCATATGGAATAACCGTTTTATAAAAGCAATAAGCCCCACGAAGCAGTGGGTTACAGTGCATTTTATAACAGCTACGGGGTTTTAGGCACTCCGCTTCGCGTCGTGCAACAACGCCCTTAGCTGTTATAAAATGCACTGTAACCCACTGCTTCTTGGGGCTTATTGCTTTATTATGTTTTTACCTAAACCCAGACCTGTACATAGTAAATTCAGAAAAACATTAAAATTTTAAATGGTCTCTTAATTTTTTTCTGTGGCTGTATGCTCAAAATAAAAAAACGAAAGTACCCAATAGTATTATTACATTTACATTTAGTCATTTAGCAGACGCTTTTATCCAAAGCGACTTACAGAGAGTTCAGGGAGCAATAAGCGATATGTCATACAGGAGCGATAATACAATACAATAGGTGCTAACACAAAGTTACTAGTTTCAGCAAAAGCCAGACCAATACCTGTTGAGAGAAAGAGAGAGAGTTAGTTTTTTTTCTTTCTTTTTTTCTCATTTGTCTGTCACAGAAGAGATGGGTTTTAAGTAGTTTTTTGAATGTTGTGAGAGATGTGGTTGACCGGACTGAGTTAGGAAGAATGTTCCACCAGGAAGGAGTTGTGAATGAGAATGAGCAGGAAATTGCCTTATGGGAAGGCAATACAAGACGCAGCTGGTTTGCTGAACGCAGGGATCTTGATGGGGTGTAGGAGTGTAGGAGCGTGTGAAAGTATGCCGGTGCAGATCCAGTGATAGTCCTGTAGGCAAGCATTAGTGACTTGAATCTGATACGGGCTTCAACCGGTAGCCAGTGGAGAGAGATGAAAAGGGGCGTCACATTAGCCCTTTTGGGCTGTTGGAAGACGAGGCGTGCTGCTCTGTTCTGAACCAGCTGGAGTGGTTTGATAGCCTTTGCAGGAAGACCAGCAAGGAGAGCATTGCAGTAGTCCAACCTTGAGATTACCAGGGCCTGGACAAGGAGTTGTGCCGCATGCTCATTGAGATAGGGTCTAACCTTTCTAATGTTGAATAAGGCATATCGCCATGACCGCGTTGTCTTTGCAATGTGATCATTGAAGGACAGCTGTTCATCAAATATGATGTTCATTATTACTTCAAAGTAGCATTCAGCTGGTCATGAAATCCAAACATGACCCATACCCATGTAGCTTTTGTAATCATTGTGCCTGGGGGAGCGTGTACCAACCCAAACAAATGTTCCAGGCCCTGGGTTGACATTCCTGAGTCAGTCACTTTTCAAAATGTTTTTCAATAATAGCTTGATTTTGTATTCATGCTCATATGTTTTAAATGCTTTTTAATGCTATAGTTTGATTTATAAACTCTTTTCCAGTGCGGAGATTGCAGTCCAAAGGTGTCTTAATCCAGTATTTTCCTCTCCATGACAAAGAGGATCTTAAGAGACTCTCCTTCTCTTGGTACAAACAGATCAAACCGTCCTTCCAGCCACTGGGTGAGTCACTCTCTCTGTGTGCTGGCAGCATGAACTTTAAACCCAGCACTGGCTCCTATATTAGTTCTTTTGAGATCATTTACTGTAAGAAAAATTTCACAAAAACTGTAGCTATATATGGTGTGATGAATAGATACAGAATGTATCATATTTGCTGGATGTATGATAGAAGTCAATGATATATTAATTATATTAAATGTTCTCTTTGTACTCATGACGTAGATGACATCAGACGTTACTTCGGTGAGGGTCTGGCACTCTACTTTGGGTTTCTGGAGTATTTTACATTTGCCTTGGTACCCATGGCTGTCATCGGTATTCCATACTACCTCTTTGACTGGGAGGACTATGATAAGTATGTGCTGTTCGCTGTCTTCAACCTGGTGTGGTCTACAGTTTTCCTGGAGGTGTGGAAGAGATGCAGCGCTACGTTAGCGTACAGATGGGGCACGCTGTGTCGCAAGAAAGCGTTTGAAGAACCGAGGCCTGGATTCCACGGAGCACTGGGGTTTAATCCAGTCACAGGACGAGAGGAACCGGTCTACCCCAGCTCCAAGTACCTGTTTTGAAATTTTCATTTATGATTTAATTTAGTTCATTTGTATAATGATTTGTATAGTGCAGTTCATGATACATATTAGTTAAAAGCTGTGAAACCGAGAGAGTATAGATGAAGAAGAAACATTGGGCTAGCACATTTTTAAACAAACCGTATCATACAACGTATGCATAAACACACAAACAATCGTTGGTTCATTTGTTTTGTAGGCTTGCTTCATAAAATAATGGAGATTTATTTAATGCGCTGAGGTTTTTTGGTTGATAAATTAACTGATGAAGCGTAGAAGCACTTATATTAATTTAAGTCATTCAATATGAGCATGACACCCAAAAGATATTGCATCTGCTTACAAGTTTGTTTTGACAACATTTGTTTTTCCCCGACAGGCGGCAGTTGAGGATTTATCTGGTGTCGGTTCCTTTCGTGCTGCTGTGCTTGTATCTGTCTTTTTACGTGATGATGATCTACTTTGACATGGAGACATGGGCTATAAGCATATACAATGACAGTCCAACCTTTGCGACCGGTGTCCTGCTGTTTGTTCCCAGTATTATCTATGCTGTGGTCATCGAGATCATGAACTTATTGTACCGCTATGCAGCGGAGTTTCTCACACACTGGGGTATGAAGCATTACTTTATACTTCTTTCTCTCTGCTTTCGTCTTTTCACAGATTTATTTAAAGTGCTATTAGTTTATTGTCCAGGTTATAACTGTATCTTTACCAGCAAATCAACCTAAAAATCAAGGAATACTTCAAAATTTCTTCGACATTTAAAAAATGCTTGTACTGCGATTTTCTCACATCACAGCAAATAAATGAATCTTTTTGCCTGGTTTTTTATGTTATTTGCAGAAAACCACAGACTTGAGTCTTCCTTTCAGAATCATCTGGTGCTCAAGGTTTTGGTGGTACGTTTTAAAGTTTTCTTGGAGTGTTCTTGTGCCTTTTGTAGTCATTCAAAACCGTTTTTACTCTAAAATACTCCATAAATATACATATAATATATAAATGCAAACTCTATACAATGATTTTTAACAAAATTCTCATCTAAGAATTCCAATTAACATTTTATAAAAAAGTAAAGTTCTGGCAATAGGATAATTGTTTTTTCCTAATTGTTTTCTTGTTTCCAGTTTAACTTCGTAAACTGCTTTGCCTCTCTGTTCTATATTGCCTTCGTCATGCAAGACATGGTGCTTCTGAGACAGGTGAGTGTTCTGAGCTCAGCTGCTAAAGAACAAATGTAATAAAGCTGTGCATCTCTGAAGCTAGGCTCTGGGGATTTACTTTATTAAGGGCTTTATAAAAAGCAATGTCGTTTTGAGTTTTCAAATAGAAGTAATGTTGTATTTGGTCTGTCTGTGGACTCTTAGAGTCTGGCCACCCTGCTCATCACCTCTCAAATCCTCAACCAAGTGATGGAGGCCTTCCTGCCCTACTGGCTGCAGAAGAGGAGGAACAAGAAGGTCAATAAGAGAATGAGGAAGCTGATGGGAGATAAAGAGCTCCCCCTGCTGGAACAAGTTCAGCTGGAGACAGACATGAACACATATCTGGTATATCCTTTTTCAACTGAATGTATTGAAATTGATATAGTAGCATTTGGTTAAAAATGAATAAAAATAAATTAAAGAGGATGGGTTGTGGGTTGCAGGTTAAATAAACTATGAAGATGCACTGGGTTTTTAATAGTAATTTTTATAAAGTGTCTGTTAAGAGCAGAAAGGCTTATCTCTGAAATCATTTTGATCATCAGGGCACATTTGATGACTACCTTGAGCAGTTCCTGCTTTTTGGCTATGTGAGTCTGTTCTCCTGTGTGTACCCGCTGGCCGCTGTACTGGTGGTACTGAACAACGTTACTGAGGTTTATTCTGACGCCTTTAAAATGTGCCACGTCTTCAAGCGTCCCTTCTCAGAACCAGCTGCAAACATCGGGGTGTGGCAGGTGAGAAAACTTTATGAGAGAGTGTCGCATCCAGAATAGCTGATAAATGACTGACAAAAACTGACAAAAATAAAGAAAATTACGGTAACACTTTACAATAAGGTGCTATTTGTTAACAGTAGTAAATGCATTAGCTAACAATAAACAATTTAGTTTTTCAGCATTTATTAATCCTTGTTAATGTTAGTTAATGTCAATACAATTATTCATGTTAATTCATGGTGCATTAACTAATGTCAACAGACACAACGTTTGATGTTAAAATTAACATGAATTGACATTAATAAATGCTATAGAAGAATTGATCATTGTAAGATCATATTAGCTAATTCATTAAATAATTGTTAACAAATAGCACCTTATTGTAAAGTGTAACCAAATTTACAGTGCAATGAAAACAGATAAATACAAGATGTAAATAAAAAAATGCCTAGTTGAATAAAAATAAGACTATAATCGGTCATCTGGAAGTTTGTGTTACAAAAAGAAAAAGAAAAACAACACATTTAAGTTAATTGTCATTTCATGTCATTGTCAGAATAAAAAATTGGCATTTTACACATCTCTTGCAGAAGTCATAATGAACATTTACATTTAGTCATTTAGCAGTGAACTGTGATATTAACTTATACGTGTACACAGAATACATTTTAAGCAGTTAATTTTAATTATTATTTATCATTTGTTTATTAAAAGCTCTTTAGGATTATAACAAACATACAGTCAAGTTTACAAATGTTTACTGTATTTTCACCTAAAAAACTGTATTCAGCATTACAATTCTTTGTCAATCTGACTTCCAGCTGGCGTTTGAAACCATGAGCATTATAGCCGTAGTGACCAACTGTGCCTTAATCGGTTTGTCCCCGCAAGTGCAAGCGTACTTCCCCGAATCAGAGACTCAGCTCATCCTCACTGTTGTGGCTATAGAGGTAAACATTTTTTCTCCTTAAATCATGATCTCTAACCCCCTGTTGCAATGCCCTAAATGCTCCATTAGATGGCATCAGTAACCTTTTTTGCTCCCTGTGTACACATCATGTGAATGTTAAAGGGTGCTAGCCTTCGCTGTAGCCCTCGTTTCTTGAACCTCCATCCTGGTGGTTTGGATAATGCCGGAAATAGAGTGTGCTGGACCTTGTCAGTTTGTGTAACAGCGTAGAACCTTGAAAATTCACCACCGTGACGCTTCAGTCCATACGTGTTAGCTTCAGAAATAAACAGAAGGTTCAGTGAAGGATAAGCTATGCTGCCGGCCTCAGGAGATTCACTCAAAATAACTGACCCGAAGCACATACACGGAGATGCACAGACACAAACGCATCAGAGACTTGAGTTTTTGGGAGGGGAAATAATAGAAGTGCAGATCCTGGGTGTGAATCTGGAGGGGATATGGGGAGAATGTCATTGTGCCACGTCTTGTTTTTTGGCTAATTAAACTTCACAGTAATCGCTGGAGTTGTAATTAGGCCACATTGATTTCATTGTACCGTGACAGAATTTTAAATAAAACCTGTGGGAATATAAAAAGAGTCTTTTAAACCTCAAAAGCAGAAGCTGCGGTTGTTCAGGTCTGCGTGTGACTGTTGTTTTGTTCCGCAAGATTACTTCCTGTGGAAGAAATGTTAGAGATGCACTGATGTAACCACTGCTCGTATTTATTTGTGTGCTTTTTACTTATTGAAAACCATCAGCATATCAGCTATAGCATATAACAAGGCAGGTTTAACAAACAATAACTTTGGTGGGAAGAAAGCAGTCAATCCTTTTCTAAAGTATACAGTAGCTGATATATAAAGCAAAAGAACTGCAAGCCTTGTTTGTCAATGAGTTTATTAAAGAAATGTAATGTTCTATAATAAGTCGAATATTATAGATTTCCTGTAGCTCAGTGGTTAGAGCGTGGCGCTAACAACGCCAAGGTTATGGGTTCGATCCCAGGGATTGCACATAATTAGAAACAAATGTATAGAATAATGCAATGTAAGTCAAAGCCTCTGCCAAATGCGTAAATGTAAATATGAGTTCATGTTACCTTACTACTTTGTGGTTCTCTTTATGAATTCAATCCATGTTAAAGGGTGTCATATGACACGGCTAAAACGAATATTATCGTTTGTTTTAGATGTAATGCAATGTGTATACACGATTTGACGTTCAAAAATGCTGTATTTTCCACATACCGTACATGTTATGTGGCCCCACCTCTCTGAAACGTGCTGATTTTTTACAAAGCTCATCGCTGTGAAAAGCGAGGTGTGCTATGATTGGCCAGTTAACCAGTGCGTAGTGATTGGTCGAATACTGCAAGCGTTTCAGGCAGGTCTGGGTGAGCGTTCGCTTTTAGATAGAATGCATCTTTTGTTCCGACACTGTAATTTTTGCAATTTTGCGTGTCTAATACATGCATGTGCAGCTAATAACACACCAAAGACACAGAAAAACACGTATTCACGCCATATGACCCCTTTAAATGATTTGATCAAGCAGCACTACTGCAGTAGCTAGCATACTTTAATGCATGTGTCTCTGAATACTGCTGATTTTAAACATGATCCAAACAGGGATCTACGAATTTCAATGACAAAAGTTCACATGAATGAACAAATATTGATATCAGAAGTGGTCAGTAGTCGATGTTGATGCATCCATAAACATAATGTACCTGATGGACAGAAATCTAATTTCTAGATGGTTTGTGGTCATTCCAGTCCAGTGTCTGCTGAATTTCAACAAAATCAAACCTCAGGAGTGACATAAAGTCGATGTGAAAAACTGCCAGCAGACTGACAACTAAAATACATGTACAAACATTACTGTTGTGTTGCTTAAAAGTGAATATGAACTTGTTTTCTTTGCAGTATTTGAGGTCTGAAAAAATACAGAACATCTTTGTTATTTTGCCATGTTTCTCCAGTTTTCATTTTCTGCAAATAAATGCAAATAGAAACAATATTTTTATTTGAAATTTGGGAGAAATGTTGTTAGTTATTCACAGAATAAAACAAAAATAATCATTTTACCCCAACAACATAAAATAATAAATTCAGAAAAACGAAAATGGTCTTAATTTTTTCCGCAACTGTTAAATATGTATATATTAAGAGAATAAAAGAAAAACTAAAGGTATCTATACACCTTTTTAATTATTGTTTTTAATTATGTAATATGTATTCAATTCTATTTTTATTCTTAATTATTATTTTATGTAATAATTCATTATGAATATTTTTAGATTTCTTTTTGTCACGTACCTTAAAAATGTCCATTTGGAAATGTCCTGTTGCCCAGATGATGTGTTTTTCTATATTTTTCTTAAAAAAAAACAATGATATCTGACAAAAGGTCAAATTGACCCCAAACATATATTACTATTTGATAAAACCTTTTTAATATTTGTTTAAGACAACCTATAGAACATTTACAGTTATAAGTTTTTCATTACTTTTAGCAAATTATTTGGTTATTTCTGTATTTAGTTGCTTCTCTGAACATCACATTCTTACTTCAGTAAATGTAAATGAAACCCTTATTTCAATTCTTTTATCACTTTAATAATTTCGGGATAATGGAAAGGAACATTTAAGCTAAAAAAGTTTACTTCATTATTCATTATTACAATTATATATGATCATTTTCAGACTTTAATCACTGGGATAATAGTGACCCCAAACAGCGAGGAAATAAAGCAAATCTTAACAGAACACAAGGGTTAAACCTCATGCACATTGCATGTGATTTCAGTCTTAATTCAGATTGATATGATTGAGTTTGCTGGTTGGTGTGAATTGATTTGTTTATGATGACTGGTACAGCATGGTTGTGTTGGGCATACTGGAGGACACTGGTTTTGTTCACAACAGGTCACCTCAGTGCTACAGAATAGCTTGTTTGAGGGTGAGCGTGTATGTTGTCAGACATACTGTATCTCTGACGTGTCCACATTTTTTCTGAAAACTCTCATGTTCCTTTGAGTCATTGATAGCTTAAAGAGTAACTATTACAATGTCCTTAAAATGACATTTCATGCAGTGTGTAATGTTGCTGTGTGTGAATGTAAGCATTCTGCCAAGTTGTAAAGCCGAAAGTGAACGAATAACTAGTTATTGGCTTGGGAAACTTGGGAGTCGACTCTGAATCACGCGAACGAGTCATCTGACGTTCTAATTTCAGTCCCGGGTCAGATTTGCATCACTCCGTGTAATGCCTGCCTACCTTCCATTTGCTACACTGCACGCGGTAGACCAGTCACAGCGGTAGACCAATCACTGCTAACTAGACCATCTGACCAATCAGATCAGAGTTGGCTGACAGAAAACGGGATTAGACGAATGAATTGCCGAACGAATCATTTGAGAGTCTGTCAAGAAGTGAGGTAATATTAACTACCTATTATTAGAAAATGAAAGTGTTTTTACTCCATGTATGTACGTAAACTTGTTGTTGAACACTCCATAAACCAAAGATCCCTTTCTGTCGGTCTCTCGACGTTGTGTCGAACCGACAGATGGGGTTCGTCCTTGAGAACCAATCGCTTCCGACTTCTTAGAAAAGGCCAATGAAAATTGGCGAATGAAATTTGCATGCCGGACTCCGCCCCCGGATATCCGGGTATAAAAGGGAGACGGCGTGCCTCATTGATTCACCTTTTGTTCTTCGGAGCCTTCGCTCATGATCAACAGACTTCGCTACAAGACTGCCGGCTCTACGACGTGGTGCAGCGGACTGTCCCTTCCTGCAGCGACTTCCCCTGGGCGTCTCGGCGGTTCCAGAAGTGTTCGAGTTTTTTCTCTAAAAGAGCAAATTTCTCCAGCGTGGCATGTCCCGCTGTTCTCGTGGGTGCAACACACTCATCGAGGAGGGGGACGGACACAATGTCTGCTTCCAGTACGCTGGGGCAGATGTTGTGGATACGTCCTGCCCGCACTGCGGGCGGTTGACGATTCAGACGTTGCGTCACGGGTGGCTGTGTTCCCACGGGACTCAGCCACCACCTCGTCTGCTTCCCGTTCCGTGACGGCAGGACTACGGCCCTGCCGCCCGCTACGGCGAGCAGCAAGGGTGATATGAGGATTACTGTGAGCGCTAATCCGTCAGCCACTGGCTCGCGGACCGTTCGCACCTCGCCTTGCTCGTCTGACCGTTCCCCATAAGACGGTCCGCCGTCTTATTCCTCAATCACGTATCGGACACGGTACGTGATGATGAGATGTCTGTTGCAGCATCGGAGGGTGACTTACTGGCATCAGACTCCGACGATTCCTTGAAGCTCCCTCCCTCGGGGGGTCGAGATCAGGAAGAAGCGGATGTCGAAATGTCAGCCATGCTTTCCCGGGCCGCCGGCATTGGGTTGCGGTGCGCCGCACTGCCTCTCCCAACGCTCGCGGCTGGATACACGGTACCTCGGGCTTGAGAGCGGCTCCAAGCCGCACTCGCCCTCAGTGCCGTGTTCCCCCGGAAGTGCATGAGGAACCTAGTACGACCTGGAACGCCCCCTTCGGCGCGTACACGTCAACTAGTTCCATCACCCTTTCTTCCCTCGATGGTGGGGCAGCTAGAGGATACGTCGATGTCCCCCAGGGGCTCGACCTAGACTCCCGTCCAAAGCACGTAGGCTTTTCGGCATCTGAGGTGTCGAGAGCTTACTCTGCTGCGGGCCAAGCTGTCCCCTCTCTCCACGCTATGGCCTTCCTGCAGGCCAATGCACGGAGAGAGCTCCACGAGGGTAAGACCGACCCAGCGCTTATGCAGGAACTCCGCGCCTTCACCGACCTCGCTCTCGGGCGAGCAAGGTGATCGCGCGGGCCCTGGGTCGGGCGATGTCCACACTTATGGTCCAGGAGAGACACCTCTGGCTGAACCTTGCACAGGTGAGTAACTCTGAGAAAGTCCGCTTTCTCGATGCACCCATCTCGCAAGGGGGGGCTGTTTGGTGATACTGTCGGGTTCGACAGTTAGGGAGCAGACAGAGGATATCACGTATGTCCTCCCCAGCCGCGACTCGACCGCCCTCTGGCCGCCGAGATCCCATGCACCGTCTGCTTCCCAGCAGCCCTGGTCCTCTTCGAGACATCGAAGAGGAGACCACCACCCCATCAGCAGCCGCGGCGAAAGCCAATGCGGCCCTCATGGGAAGACCCCAGGGAGTTCGAGAATACCTTTCTAAAAGTTTTCTCCCTCTCTGGGCGTTTATCACAGCCGCTCTCACCCTCTACACGACGGTGTTCGGCAACTCGACGTTGCGGCAAGACCCAATGTCGAGGATAATCATCAGCCTAAGCACTCTCATTCGACGGTGCTTTGTGCCACATCATCGTCTGGGTATTATCACAGCCGCTCTCACCCTCTACACGACGGTGTTCGGCAACTCGACGTTGCGGCAAGACCCAATGTCAAGGATAATCATCAGCCTAAGCACTCTCATTCGATGGTGCGTTGTGCTACATCTTCGCCAGACAGGTAAAACTGCAGAGCCGATCTCCTCCCCGGGGGTCCCCCCCACGGCGAGGGATCCGTACTGCCAGCCATCGAACCACCCCCGGGAGGTCGATGAAGCAGAACGTACCCCTAGCCTCCCTGTCGGTCCCTGGGAGCCTGACAAGAGCTTCCCAAACCGTCACGGTGACTACGGGATACGGTCCGTCTCGGCTACGCGATCCAACTCCCCGGACGCCCGCCCAAGTTTCGGGGCATCCTCTTAACCTCAGCAGAGGCAAGGATGCCCCGTGCTTCGGGCCGAGGTCGCCACCCCTCTGGTGAGGAAGCGATCGTGCTCGTCCCTCTAGCCGAGATGTTCAACGGGTTTTACAGCCCGTACTTCATCGTCCCCAAAAGAGCGGGGGTCGCTAGATCTGCGTACCCTGAACAGGCACCTACTCAAGCTGCCGTTCAGGATGCTCACGCAGAAGCGCATCCTGGCATCTATCAGATGTCAAGATGGATTCATGGCAATCGACCTGAAGGACGCTTACTCTCATGTCTCAATTCTCCCTCGTCATCGCCCGTTCCTACGGTTCGCTTTCGAGGGTCAGGCATATTAGTACAGAGTCCTCCCCTTCGGTCTGTCCCTGTCCCCACGAGTCTTCACGAAGATCGTGGAAGCCGCCCTCACTCCCCTCAGGGAGAGAGGTGTGCGGGTACTAAACTATCTCGACGACTGGCTCATTTGACACACTCGTGAGATCTGTTATGTACACACAGGGACCTAGTGCTTCGGCACCTAGATCGATTGGGACCACAGGTCAACCGAAAAAGAGCAAGCTCTCCTCTGTGCGGAGCATCCTCTTTTTTGGTATGGAACTCAACTCTGTCTCCATTACAGCGCGACTGCGCTCAGTCAGTGTTGAACTGCCTGGAATATTTCAAGCAGTCAGCGGGAGGAGGGTCCTGGGTACATGGCATCCTCGACGGTGGTGATACCCCTCAGGTTGATGCACATAAGACCGCTCCAACACTGGCTACAGAGTCGAGTTCCCTGGAGAGCGTGGCACACCGGCAGCAGGCGGATGGTTTTTACGCTTGATTTTTACTTTGATACGCTTGAGGTGATTACGCTTTTCTGCCGACGCACCCTAACCCCTTGGTCTTCAATGACCTTTTCTACGGCGGGGATCCCTCTCGGGCAGGCGAGACTCGTCAGGGTCGACAGACGCCTCCCTGCAGGGTTGGGGTGCCGTGTGCAACGGGCACGCAGTGTCGGGGCGATGGACGGGCCCCCGCCTGCGCAGGCATATCAATTGCCTAGAGTTGTTGAATGTGCTACCCACACTGAAGGGGTTACAACCTCTCGTGCAGAACAAGCACGTGCTGGTCCAGCGGACTGCACAACTGCCGTAGTGTTTTTAACCGCCAGGGTGGCGTTCGCTTATGGCAGCTAACACGACTCGCCCGACGCCTCCTCCTGTGGAGTCCGCAGGGCCACACATATCCCAGGTGACCTGAACCAGACAGCCGATGTGCTCTCTCGTCAGTTGACGCCTCGCGGAGAGTGGCGACTCCACCCCCGCATAGCCAGCTCATTGGGGACAGTCTGGGCGGGCTCAGGTAGACCCCTTCGCCTCCCTGGACACCACCCATTGCCGCTAAGGTACTCCCTGCCTCGGCACGGAGGCTCTAGCGCACAGCTGGCCGTGGGACAAGCGGAAGTATGTCTTTCCCCCAGTGAGCCTCATTGCACAGAACCTGTGCAAGGTCAGGGAAGAGGAGCATCAAGTGTACTAGTTGCGCCATACTGGCCCAACCGGACTTGGTTCTCGGAGCTAATGCTCTTGACGACAGCTCCCCCCTGGCCGTTTCCCCTGACGAAGGACCTGCTTTCCCAGGGGAAGGGCACTTTATGGCATCACGGGCTAGACCTCTGGATCCTCCATGTCTGGCCCCTGGACGGAACGAGGAGATCCTGAGTGGCCTAACCCCTGCGGCGGTTAAGACCACTACTCAGGCTAGGGCCCTGGCCACTAGGTGATGATTACTCGAGAATAATCTCTCCCCTTCCACACTGAACGTGTATGTAGCCGCTGTTGCCGCTCATCAAGACCCAGTTGCTGGTAGTCTCTAGGACAGCACAACCTGATCATTTGGTTCCTAGGGGCGCGGGAAGGTCACCCACGCTCCGTACCCTCTTACGACCTTGATGTGGTCCTGGAGCCCCTCGGAGATGCCGCTCTTTCTCACTTGATGAAGACGGCTCTCGGGAGGACGCTCAAGAGGGTAGCGGTCCTACAAGCATTCTCCGTGTCCACAGATTGCCTAGAACTCGGGCCCGGTTATTCTCACGCTATCCTGAGACCCCGGCCCGGCTACGTGCCCAAAGTTCCCACCACTCCCCCGAGACACCAGGTGGTGAACTTACAGGCGCTCCCCACCGGGGAGGAAGACCCAACCCCATCCGTGTTGTGTCCAGTACGCGCATTGCGCCTCTGCTTGGACCGCACGCAGAGCCGCAGAAGCTCTGAGCAGCTCTTTGTCTGTTTTGGAGATCAGCAGGGAGGGCTGTCTCAAACAGAGATTGGCGCATTGGATCATGGACGCCGTCACTATGGCGTACCTGTCCTAGATCGCCTACGCCCACTGGGTGAGAGCTCTCTCCACACGGAGTACAGCCTCCTCGTGGGCACTGGCTCGAGGCGCCTCTCTGGCAGACATCTTCAGAGCTGCTGGTTGGGCTACACCCATCACCTTTGCGAGGTCCTACAGCCTTCGCGTAAAACCGGTCGGCTCGAGTCTTGCGGGCATGAGGCAAGACCGACGACCGGTAGGGTGTACGCCTATGACAGTACCTGACCCTAAGGGGATCACCGTACTACTAGCCTCCCTTCTTCCCCCACTGGGGAAGAATCGGTAACTTGGTTTGAATCGGTAACAAGTCAGAAGGGAGAAGTTCTGATCATCTGACTGTGGTGAAAGCGCTTCATTCATTGCAACTGCATTGAAAAGAGAGCTATTGGTGCATTTAGCAAAACCTTTTTCTGTGACAGACGAAATAAAGTCATAGGAGATGTTTAAGACTAAATGCATTGGAAGAATTCAATCGGTAACAAAGCGGTGTCAGAATATGAGTCAGAATTGTTCAATAGCTAACGATTCTCATCTTCATAGAAGTTCTTCATTATTAACACACTGCACAAATGTATGTGCACATTTTCGAGTCTGTTAAATAGAGCTCAGTTATGCAACGCGCTTTTCAAGGCTGTCTTTATATTTTGTATTGACTCGGTTAGTTCATTAAGTGAAGTGAGCATGGATTGGTGTTGGGGGGGAAGTGTCTGGTTCTTGATCTGCAGGATGTGTGCTGTATGGAATGCTTTCAGAATCCGTAATGCAATATCACACGGTTTGATCCATGACTATATCATCTATAACAACAGAGAAGAAAACAGGGAATTGAATAGTTTACATTATTACAGCGTTGCATTGCGTGCATTGATCTTATGGGAAGATCTCGGATTAAAATGTCTATATTTATAGTTGGAAATGTTGAAGAGTTTGATATTCAGTTTATTGTAGTATTATATAGTCACCTAGTGCTAAAATGGGCATTTGTTGTGTAAATGGGCGAAGGATCCAAATCCATAAATAATCCTAATACAGAAATAATATGTGTCCTCACAGGTCATTTTATGAAGATAAATAATGCAAATCTCTCTCTGTCTCTCTCCCTCTTTCTTATCTCTCTCCTTGCCTTTGTGTGCACTGTCATGGGCTCCCGGTGAAATGAATCAGAAAACTTTGTGAATGTGTGTGCGAGTGTGTCATTGCTGGTATTTCTCAGAGCCGCGACTGCCCCTATTTTTGGGCCATTCGATACTCAGGTAATTACACGATGACATGCCTCAGAGAGCAGTAACCAGGCAACAGTGTAGCCACGGTGACAGCCTGACAGGAGACGGCGGAGGATCGGGTAGAACTGAAAAGCTTGATGGCAGAGACCTCTGAAAGTGAGAGTAATGCATACAGACGGACACAGGAAATGATGCTAAACAATGATTTTGCAAATATTTATCAATTTTATTTAGCAGCTTGAAACTTAAAGGAGTCATATTGCACGGCTAAAACGAATATTATTGTTTGTTTTAGATGTAACGCAATGTGTATACACCATTTAAAGTTTAAAAAACGTTGTATTTTCCACATACCGTGCATGTTTGTATCTCCTCTTTGCCCCGCCTCTCTGAAACGCACTGATTTTTTGCAAAGCTCATCACTCTGAAAAGCGAGGTGTGCTATGATTGGCCAGTTCACCAGTGCGTAGTGATTGGTCAAATACTGCAAGCATTTCACGGAAATGTAACGCCTCGTACCATATTCAGAACATCAGGTTCCAAATCAATTTTACTGAAAGACGATACAATGAGATTTACAATTATGCCCACCTTAACTACGTGTAGATTTGGGCGGTCTTAGTCAAATCATGTTACGAAGTTACGTAGATTCGCCGGGGTGTGGTTGCACGCCTGAGGCGTTTCAGGCAAGTCTGGTTGAGCATTCGCTTTTAGATAGAATACATCTTTTGTTCCCACACTTTCATTTGTGCAATTTTACATGACTAATACATGCATTGGCGACTTATAACACACCAAAAACACAGAAAAACACGTACTTCCGCCATATGACCCCTTTAAAATGATTCACTGAACTCCGTGATCAAGTTTAACAGCTAAACGTGGTAAAACGGCTAAAATAAGTTCATTGTGGAATAAGCCTTTATTAGTTACAAAACCCAGCACTACTTGCATTGTGTTACAGGACGCAGGTGTTAAACACAATCTTATCAGATAGATGTTTGTTGACGTTTATCAGTCATCTTGTGGGTTGTACTCAAGCACATTTCTACCATTTTAAGGAGCTGACTCTGTTGGTGTAGTGTTGTAGATGTCTGTTGCATCCTCCACAACATAGTGGCATACTGGCAAGATGATGATGCTCTCACAATCTGAAATTGTGTGACTTTATCTGAGAATCTGTCTCAACCAAGCTTCGGCGATATCTAGAACTGCTTTATTTAGGATAATTGCGAAGAGCGAATACATTTTTCATATAATCTATTTTGAAGCCGTCAGTGACTAAATTAGCAGTTCTTCACAATGTGAGTGTGTTTGTGTTCACAGTTTGAGTTTATGTCAACAGGCAGAAAGGCTCTAAAAGGACTGTTTAACTGAGTCTATGTGCTCTTGCATGACTCTCTAACCATGTCTGACATGCTGCAAGATCAGATGTGTCCTTGCTCTCTCTCTCTCTCTCTCTCTCTCTCTCTCTCTCTCTCTGATGATAGCTAGCTTGAAATCGCTCTGACACCTCCCTGACACGCTTTTTCATTCAGTTCACTGGTCACACATGCATGTATTATAAAATTGCAAAAATTAAAGTGTCGGAACTAGGGATGTTAATGATTAATCGATGATCGATTAATTGTCGATAACAGTTTACTCGAAATAACTTAAGGATGATCAAGTTCAAGGTCATGCACGTGTGTGCGGCTCGTGCACAAAACACCTACAGCAGAATCATGGAAAACCACAATGGCTGTCCACTTATTACATTACTTGGCTACCGACACACCTTCGTTTTACATTTTTATAGAAATAAAAGAAAGTTAATTTGGACAATGGATGCAAGAGTTCGTGAGGCTCACGTCTGTCAGCCGTGAGGCGCGAGGATTGACAGGTCACGGTGGAGGAGACCTTTTGTTAATTAAAGTTTCATTTCTTCGTTTAATATAAGTAGCGGTCGTTCGTTCGCTAGAAATATATTAGGCTAACTAATGCTGATTTCAACAACTTGAAACATTAAAATGTCAATTTCACTGCAACTACAAGTTTGGCCTTAGCATATGACTGGTATCCTTTTCCATACCTAAAGCCTGTATTTTCCTCCTAAGAACTTCAAATAGGGTCGTCACCTGTAAATAAATGTAAATCGCACAGATGTTTTTTTTTGTTTGTTTTAAAACGCGCTGTAATTCCTTAGTTAGACTACCTTAGTTGATTTTATTTATTGATGCAAATGCAATACAAAGCTAAACAAGACAGACACTGACCATAAAACGACAACGAAAACAATATTTATATGCAGTGGTGATCAGCAGGACTAGTAATTCTTCCTCACGGTCACGTATAAACAGGACAACAGGTACAATGGCTCCGTCTTTGTTTTTAGGATCAATTAACAGTCGGCATGGAGGTATCAAGCCTGTTTACTGTCTTTATAATCAACATTATAAACAATAAAGCCAGATATTCTTGTCAGATCTGGTTTTGTTTCCGGGAATTAGAGAGGCGCGTTTTCTCCGCTGTCGGCTTGTTAACCGTCGGCTTGTTGAACAGACTTTCACCAGAGTAAAATAGACCATATAGGCTATATGCTTGTTTTTCTTATCAAGAACATGTGAAACAAAATAAGCAAGATAACCATATATCAAGGACTGTCAATATACGTTGCGTTTTGTTTTGTGTGTTTGGTTTTTGTATGATTTCGCGCAGGTTTAAATGCAGTTTTTTTATGTATTTTTCTATTTTTTTCCAAGGTTGCTAATCTTTTCAATATTATATCAACAGGATATAATATTAGTGTGTTATGAATATTTAATTATAATTATAAGCTTGATGTGAAATTGTGACTAAATAAAAACGTAACAAATTTTGTATTTTTAAACTTAATTTAAATAAACGAATATTCGTTTTTTAAGAATATTCAAATATGAAATTATTGAAAAATGCCCATCCCTAGTGTCCATGCACATTCAGAAACAAATCAACCTATTTTCTCACGCAGACGCATGCAATTATATGAATTCGCTTATATGCAATTGCCAGAGTGCACATCTGAGGCGGCGACACGTTGTATATTGGTCCATATGTTAATTATTAAATACATATATTTTTGTGATATATTACCAATCACACCGATTCATTTTAACAATGCTACAAGGCTTTTATTTATATTTAGAAACCTTTTTATTCAGGTGAGGAAGCTGGCGTTTTGCATAGCATTTGCGCGCCCTCATGCCTTTATGCAACTGCAGAGGCATATTGCAGTATTAATGTTAACGAGTAATCGATTAATTGATCATTAATTTAAATTAAGATCGATTATGGGAATTTGTCTAAATTGACATCCCTAGTCGGAACAAAAGATGCATTCTATCTAAAAGCGAATGCTCACCCAGACCAGCCTGAAACGCCTCGTGTAACCACACCCCCACAAATCTACGTCAGTTTCTGGTATGATTTGACTAAGACCGCCCAAATGTATACGCAAGTAAGGTGGGCGTACCTGTCAGCGCAATTGCTTCGGAACCTGATGTTCCAAATATGGTAAGAGGCGTCACATTTCCGTCACACTCTTGCAGTATTCGACCAATCACTACGCACTGTTTAACTGGCCAATCATAGCACACCTCGTTTTTCACAGCCATGAGCTTTGTAAGGCCCGATTCACATTTCGCGTCTAAAACCGCGCTGAAAACGTGAGCTGCGCTACTTTCTCTCTTCAAATGACCTGCGGGGCGCACGGCACTCCGAAAAGTTTAACTATTTCCATCTCGATGCGGCGCCGACGCGCCTAGAAAAATGTGCGCGCCACGACCGCGTCGCCCACTATTTACGAGCGCCTGCCGCGTGTTTACATTTAAGTTAACGAATATGCGCGCGGCAAAGACGCGAAATGTGAATCGGGCCTAAAAAATCTGCGCGCTTCAGAGAGGTGGGGCAAAGAGGAGATACAAACATGCACGGAATGTGGAAAATGCAGCGTTTTTGAACCTTAAATCGTGTATACACATTGCATTACATCTAAAACAAACCATACTATTCGTTTTAGCCGTGTCATATGACCCCTTTAAAATGCATATTATATTTATACTTGCTTATATCTGACAAATCACCCCTTATCTAACATCACCCCTTATAAAAAATATTCTGGTTTTGCCTGGTAACATAGAAACATGCGTTTTCTGTAAAGCTGCTTTGATTCCATTAACATTGCTTTTATTAGGATGGTCTTCTTTGTTTGTACTCTTTAGACTTAATTTTCCTCTTTTGTGTTTTCTTTTTAATGTAAAGCTGCTTTGAAGCAATGCAACATTATAAAAAGTGCTATAAAAAGAAACTTGAATTGAATTCAAACAATTTCCATTGTGAAAAGCCCTATTTAAAGAATTGTGAATTGAATTAAAATTACACACAGTTGTAACTGTGTACATACTACATACTGTATGTATTATGCAATTTCTGCAGGCAAGTGAAGAGAAAATAATCTGTTATATTCTTAAATGTGTTTAAGCAAGAGATTTCAGAGACAAAGAAAGTTCATTTTGATCCACAGCAGTTCACCTCAGGTTTTTTTTGCACTACAGCTTTGTGCTGTGTCTGATGCTCTAGTCTAGACTATATCCTCAGATCTCACAGAGACATTTTTGGATCTAGGTTACACGGGTCTTTAATAATTACTGTACTTGTGTCTAGCGCAGCATGAGGCAGAGTTTATATAGTTCATTTGTAAAAATTTTACTCACTGCTTTCCGCCTGGGTATTAAACTAATCCAGAATATAGAAATAAAATAATCTATGTCGTATTTGCAGTGGGGAGGAAACATTCAAACCGGTTAACTGGAATGAAATTATGGTAAATGAGTTATAAGTGAGTAAAACAGAATGTGTGTTTGTGTCAAACTGATGGATAATGTAAATTACTGTAAACTATATCCATGCTTGGGCAAATTGCAGCTTTTTAAACAGGTTCCCTTTCAGTTTTATGAATTTGAGTTGGTAACTCCGAACAGGATGGAGCAGTGGAATGGCAGGAATTAGGAATTTACTGAATTGTTACTGTTACACAACAGAGGATTTTCATGTATAGTCCAAGTTTAGTGACGATCGAAATAATTGCATTATTGATTTGGACGAGCACAAAGCAACTTTTGATTTGATTTTGTGACGAAATGCACGAAATGTCTATCACATGCAGTTTGCATAAATATGTAATATATTACGTAAAATAAATATTAACTGAGACTTTCAATCTATCTTTATCAGTGTTGGGTGTAACTAGTTACTAAGTAATTAGTTACTGTAATTTAATTACTTTCCCTTGGAAAAAGTAAAGTAAGGAATTACTCTTATTTTTTCTGTAATTTAATTACAGTTACTTTTGATGTAATTAAACTAAATACTTTTGTGTAATATATGTGTGTGCAATAGTGGAATTGACATCAAAATTCAAAGTCTAACTTTAAAATCCGTGCTTTAATGTATAATTCTCACATTTGTAATACTTTGGTCAGTTAATAAGAGTACTTTATGTACTTTAATATTATTTATTTGAATGAATTAAAAGAGCCCTTTCATGTCTATCCTTGAATCACTTAACTAATCAAGGTTGCTATAGGATATAGAACGTAATGAGTAATAAGTAACTAAATACTTTTTGGAGAGAGTAATTTGTACAGTAATCTAATTATACTATTGAATATGTAATTAGTAACTAGTAATTAATTACTTTTTGAGAGTAACTTACCCAACACTGATCTTTATATATATTAATAACTATATACCACAAATAAATATACTGTATATTGTAACTGCATAAAGCATTGCGTTAGTCATGTCATGGTCATGGGAAAACCCAGACTGATCAAATATATCATTTTGGGTTGACAAACACATACACAGATAAATATTGAGTGCTTTCAGAAGTCGGTGGTGTGTGGCGATTGGCGAGTCAGTAATACGGTGCAGTGGCGCTCTGCCAACAACATATCTCATTAATGTGGCCTTTGAACACATAGAGAGCCATAAAGATCATCCAGCCGTTTAATGCGGCTGAAATATGTTCCCTTCTAGTCCGTATGTCTCCATTAATATGTGAGGGTGTGTATAGGTTTTATACTATAGAGAGGTTAGGTGGCGTTAAATTATGCAAAAAAGCTTCTCCGGTTACATCAGTCTACATTGACATTTACATTTAGTCATTTAGCAGACGCTTTTATCCAGCGACTTACAAATGAGGTTAACAATGTAAGCAATTGGAACAACATAAGGACAACAAAAAGCATAAGTGCAATAAAACTGGTCTCGTATAGCCTATCACAGTGTACAAAGCGAAGTTATTTTTCCTTTTTTTTGTTTTTTCTAAAATGTGTGTTGACGCTGTTGTCCAAATAAAACCTCAAACACATTATAAAAACTAATGAGCGATTAATTTCAATTACATCAAGATTATAGAAGTTTATGATAGTTGTGCTGTAAAGCTGTCCTGTTTTGTCTGTTTTAGCATGTTCTCCTGGCCTTCAAGTTCATCCTGGCCTTCGTCATTCCGGATGTTCCTAAACACATCCAAATCCAACTTGCCAAGCTGGACTTTGAGTCTCTAGAAGCTCTTAAGAAAAGGGTGAGTATACATACAGTACTTTTTATGCCTATGTATGTAGACCGTTGAAGTGTGTATAAGCCTGTGTGGACACGACAGAGTCAACAGCGCTGGTCTGGTCTGCAACATGCAGGAAGCATTATCAGCTCAGCTTTAACACGCCTTCTGATCTGTAAATGATCAAGAGAGACCTTTGTACATGCTGTGCTGACTTACAGAGTGTGTGCTCAGGTAGTGTTTGCTAATGAGGATCAGTTATTTAGACAGATGTTTATCACCTTTTATATGGCACAAAAATAGGTCGCTCTCACACACACCACGGTCTACCGTTATCAGACAAGCAGACTTAATGATGGATAAAAAACAATTCTGAGGCCGAGACTGCATTCAATATGAAGTACTTGTATACTCCATGTTGTATTAACTTGCATTATGCAAAAAAAAAAAGAGTTTTATGCTATAATGTGGTCACATGATCAATTTTGCGAATGGGCTCTATCTTGAAAATAAACATGATTTTGCACTTTTAATCTTTTTCAAGTCGTTTTATTGAATAACAATTTGAAACGATGATTAAAATTGCAGTTGATACTTCCTGTTCATTTGTCACGCTGGAAATGGGAGGAAAAGGTGCATTGCATTGTGGGATACCGTGTACTGCACATTTCTGCAAATCTATCCAGGTGTCCAAAGAATACCTAAAGTTATAATATAGAATATATATAGAATATAGACGATTTCATCGGACGCACGCGCCTGGCCTGACGTAAACTTCCAGTCTGTGTTTGTTGATCGGTCTGGCTTGTGGCTAATAATATAACTATTTATATTTTATTTAATTTATAGTCATATGTTTTATATTAATATGTCATTGTATAGTAATTATATTAAATAAACAATTTGTTGAATTTTATTGTATGTTAATTTGATTAAATAATCAATTTGTTGAATGGGTCGTGAAACTTTGTCGCGTTTACGTTTAGCCAAGTAACAGTTCTTCTACTGGTAACCCAAAATAATACTGGCTAGACATACATTTTACTTGCTAGCTAATGTCATTTACTTTTTTTGCTTATCAGAAATAATCTGCAGGGACTCTCATTCACGGATTTGTCCCGGAAGTTAAGTTCGGGCCACAATGCGCAGTAACACATTTGTTTATGTTGTTGCTTTGAAACCGTCTATATATATACATATATATATATATATATTGTCATCAGTCTATATGAATAGATTTGTACAATGATCAGGATAGGTGGTACCAATAGTAATTGTTTAGGCATATGAACCATAGCCTGAATGATTCCTCAATAAAACCAAGGATTTATTTTTATAATAAATTCATACCACTGTCCCTCTTTTACAAGACAAAAGGTCGTAATATATTGAGTATTGTTAATGTGTGTCAGAGCGACAGCACTGCTTGACTTTTAACAGATATGATGGCTTTATTTCAGCAGAGCCGAGCCGTTGGTCGGTAAGTCTGTTGCCATGGCTCTGGTGATATGGCACAGTTGGATTGGGAATGACAATGAGCTGGAGTGTGCTGTTGGCATCAGCGTTATCTTTAACGTGGCCTTGTGTTTACTCCCTGCACTAACAGCAGATGAGATGTGTGCGATATAGTCTCCCTCGCCTTATAATTGCTGTGGATTATAATGTTACAAGTTGATCAGGCTACATTTTGAGCACTGGATTGGCACTGGCACGAACAAAACAATTTCTGATGGACTTTGTAACGTTCGTCAATGCAGCGATTTCTGTGAAACGTGAAGAATTATGAAAGAGTCTTAAATGTTGATTACTAATCATATTTAACTAAACGTTGTAGTTTCTAACTCTATTGTAGTCACCATCTCATCCATTTTTTGCAATGATATGATGTGAATCGTACAAAAACGTATGGTTATTAGAAAAAAGCACAGAAGCCCCTCCCATAACCCCACCCCTAAACCTAACGTCATTGGCGCAAAAGCAAATTGTACTAAGACGTGCAAATAAGATGGTACGGATTCATATATGAATTAGCCATCTTGTAAAATAGTTACAAATTCTCGTGAGATTGTGTTGGAGAAGACCATTCTCGTGACAAATTCAAAGCAGCACATGTAAAGCCGTGATGGAGCACTTGGCCGACGAGCTGCGATGAAGGCGGGACTCCATCGAAGGTTCATCCGTCTAACATTTCTTTTAATTTAGCCGAGAGACGCGGGTCGTAAAACACATATCGATTATATTTCAGGATGACTGAAGACGTGATGTTTCTGGGCTCCGGCCCCTCCGCTTCTCTTTCGCAAACTTCACCCAACACCATCTCGTCCCTCTGCCAGCGCTGGCCATGCGTCTTCACCGAAGCTTCTTCATCAGCATGATGGACGGCAGCTGATCGTTCCAACTGCTACGTCCGGGTCTGTTCAAGCTCAAAAGTGCCGACTGCAGTTAAATGGCACGTTTGGTCGGTGATATAGGGAAGACGCTTGGTCCAGCGGTTTGAGAGCGCTAGTGATGAGCTAGCATCAAATGATGGAGATTAGCTGTATTTCCATGTGTTCAGCAGCTCAGAGGAGGTGAAGACAGCTGTTGGGAGGAAAGCTTGTGCCGCTCTAGGGCAAAGGGACTCTGAAAATAGCCGGTAAAAAACTTGCGGTGCCAGTGGAAACCCCCGTTAGTGGTCAGTGTTTGGAAAGGACCCAAGAAAAGGCCAAGCTGCCAGCGCTAGCAGGGAACCATTACGACAACTGCCGATTTTAGAATTTACATTCTCTTGAACAATCTCAGTTTAACCCTCAACAGCTGTATGACTGGCTGGCAATGGAAAAAAGATTGGCATTGAAGATTAGAGATGCGATCCTAGAGATAAAAAAGCAGAGATACAGCTGGATCCAAGGTTTAGGGTTTTGAAAGATTTTAAGCAAAGAATCTTAATGATCTAATATAAAGGAATATTTAAGATGGTCCTGAATCATTTATAGGACACTAATCAAATGTAAGCACATTTGTAAACTTGACCAACCGTAGGTCAGCATGGCATAGGTCAGATTTTCGTTAAAGACATTTAACATTCAACTTTGCAAGATTCTCAGATCATGAAAGGATGACATGGATCATTAGGGTTTATACAATCTTGTCAAAGGAAGAAAGAGCAAATTCTATACAATTCTGAAATTGACTGAAGGTTTTTTCAGTATACGTATCTTGAGTTATGCACCGACATATTGACCAAAAAAACGGTATCGGTCGATGAAAGTAATTTTTCACACTGTCTGCTATCGGCCGCTAGTTTAAAAACAGACGATGATCAGGGCCAATATATTCTGTCAATCAAAAGACTATCGCAGTGGTTCTCAACAGGGGGGCCCAGCTGACTTCCAAGGGGGCCTCAGGATGACTAATCATTTAAAATGAGACAAAATGAGCATTGAATAACACCTTAAAGCAACTAAAAATAAAAAAATGTCTCATTATTTGTCTATTTTTTATTAAAGAAACACTTTTCCAGTTGATATCAAGCTCTGAAATATTTTATTGGATAGATATTTTGAGTTTTTGTGAGTGGCGGGTGGGGGCTTTGAATATTGTTGAATACAGTGGGGGGACTTGGAGTCAAAAAGGTTTAGAACCCCTGGACTATCGGTATCGGCAGATATCACTCTGAATAATCGGCTATCGGTAACAGTGGAGAAATGTAGTATCAGCGCATCTCTACTTATAATTTGTAACAAAAAAGTTGATCAAATGTTTTTTTTCTTTTTGTTTACGGTGGAAACTCGCTGTATTTAGTTGCAATTGGTCACATCGATTATTAAATTATTGAAATGTGAGAACTGTCTGTGTTTTATGGCTGAATGAAAGCATAAATGGAAAACATTTCACATGAAGACAAGGGGATATGGTTGGGAACTGTTGGGGCTGTTAATACACATCTGCATATCATCTCACTTTACATCAACAGCTCGATCGAAGCGTTCCCATGGTGGTGGTTTAGAGATGGTGAAGTGAAGAGATTCTGGAGTCTACAGTTCCCGTTTCGGAAAAAATAAGAAATTCTTAATTGTTGCAGTTGCATGATGGACCTCTTCATATTAACACGGCTTTTACGTCATTGGTCGACAACCGTCACAGGAAGTGGTACAAGCCGGTCCTCTGAGGATATGTCAACTTTCTAAAATCAGTGAGAGTGTGACATGTCCCACGCTAACCTTTGGTGATGTTGGGGGAAGTGAAGTCGACACAGCCAACAAAATACGAATCTGAAAGCTCTCGACACATTGATGTGTGTTTTCTAAATGATTTGGTTCGTGTGATTTTGTTGAATCAAAGGATCCCACCAAGCTGTTCAGTCTGTAATGATTCATTGACCCTGAGCTTGCTCTTGATTTGAGTGCAGTTGTTAACATGACTGATAGTATGTTGGTGTTGCAAAAGCTTTAAAGCCTTTAAATCCCCATCTTCTTTCTCACATAATCAATACTGACATGTCCAGTCAAGTATTCCAGAACGCCCATCAAGACATCCCCTGAAATCCAGAAAATTCACGCTTAGACGTGTACTACTGACTGGCATGTGACAATTCTGTGAAAATGTCAACCTTAACATGAAAAAATAAAGTTTTAACCAAAGGTTTTTATTATACTAACAGCACAGATATTAACATTTGGTTGTTCAAATACCCATGTGAGGTCTCTCTTCTAGTTTTTAAAGCATTTATTTTTAGTGCATGATTTTCCATAATCATGTAAGTGACATTTTCAGGATTGTCACATCCATAAAGGTACATATTCTTCATAATTGGGCACATGAAAAATAAAATAAAGTAACTATCTTATGTTCTTATGAAGAGGCATCCCTTCTCCATTTGTTGGGTATTATTGCTTCAGATTTGTGCATTTAAATGGACAGAAATCTTACAAAGTTTGTCGTCTCCCAAAAACTGTCCCTTTTTGTCACATCCATAACGCATGTTTATTTCCATTTTTTTATAGAAAACTCGTGTGCAGCATAAACTGATCAACTGAACAAAGGGTTTAGCCAAATATAAACAATGGTTCTGAATATTTGTAACGCATATATTCTCTGAGCGTTTTATGTCACATCCATAATTATCCAGTATTATCCATAATTGTTTTATTTTATGTCATTTGCTTCAAGGGTGAAATGTGAACTAAAAGAACGACTAGTCAATCCAAGCAGCAGCTGATTCATTACACTAAGCTCGAGTTATGACTGGCCCAGAATGAAAAATAAATTAGTTGAATAAAGACGGCAGTATAAAAACACAGACCTCTTTAAATATTTAATGAAGTTTTTCTGTCACAGCAGTCTAATGGCCTTTATACGTGGGGCTGAATAATAACCATTGTAGAATGCTCTCAGAGGGTTTCGAGCGTTTGGACTCTATGAACCACATGTACAGAATCACAATGTCAGCAGCTCCGACCCTATTGATCTCTCTTTTGGACTTAAAAGTTAATTGCACCTAACACTTTTCACAGAGAATGTAATTTGCTCTGGTTTGCTGCAGGCAGTGAAATGAATTGATTAAATGAAGCTCTGCATACAGTCTGCAGAATGTGTGCGCTGCAGAAAATCTCTTCATATGGCTTCATTTTTATGATGAAGATGAAGTCTCTTGCTGTAATGTACTTGTCTTTTTAAAAACCTGTCATGATGGTATAGTTGAAGTCCTGTAATAACAGTGTTGGTACTCATCTGAATATTAACATTTATAAATCTGTCTGTCCAACATTATAAGAACAGCATATCAGCTTTATGTAGTTCTTTTAGACTATAACCCTGCAAGATTTTAAGGATATTAAAAAAAAATCTTTGAGAATCATAAACACTGGATTTGTACATTTTCAAGAATTTGTATACACCCATCGTATGTTTCTTACCTTACTGTTCTTGTCTGCATTCAAAAATGATTTTTTTTGTCTTTCCAGAAAATACTGGAAGCCGCGGAGACTTGAGATACGGTTTGACATGTGACAACAGAGGAATCAAACAAACTATAATGATACAACTGCTTAAGGTGTGCACATGCTGTACACAATCAAGTATTACATGTACCTGATATACTGTAAAATGCACTCCTTGCCATGTTATTTGCATAAATGTCTTATTGACTCCAAACATACTGTACACGTCTGGATATGACACAGGGTGTTTTTAAATGATTTTTTTTGTTATTGCATTTAAAGCATGCACATATTTCAGATTTTTTTTTCAGTCAGTGTAACGGTTACTGATATGATGATGGACAGGTGGGAATGTAATTGAAAACAATCCAAATCAGCAATCCTGACCCCATTAAACATTGCTTCAAAGTATGCTGCATTTTTATGACTGTCTGAATCTGTCTATAATCGATTTGTACAGAGAAATTATTTATCCGATGTAGGGCCTAAAAATCCAACAAATGATGACGTATTATAATTCTGTGAGCAATAGAAACTGACTGCTTTCATTCACTTACCTCTCTACCAAAGATTGAGCTGTGCCTTTTAACATCACTGCATCACATTTAACTGTTACAGCTTTTGTTTACCGATATCAAGTCCACCCTATGCTGTACTTGAAGATATTCAATAATCTCTGGCTGAAAATAAAATCTCAGTTATCACGTGGTCTTTGTCTTTGACACTTCCTTTGGAAATGGTAATGAGATGTTCTCAAGGTTTTCAGAAGGTGTCAGACAACGTGTGACTTCCATTCTGGTCTGGAAATACTGAAGATGCTCTTGCATTCATGTTAATAAATCATTCTGCAGAGTAATTTAATCAAATCAATTCTCATTCACGTCCTTGACAACACAAGAGCAACATAAGAGACACTTAGGATGATTTTGCCCTTCCGCATATTGATTTACACTCCGTTTATTAAAAAGTTCTTGCTGCAAAAAGGTTTTTTTTCAATAGTTTCCCCACTGCCAATATGCTGAATAATTGACATGATATAGAATCTTAAATGCAGGCATATGCTCATAGTCTTTTTTTTTTGGAAACAAGTTTCAAGTCGACATGAGATGTAAGTTGTGATGGTCATTCTTCGCGTAGTGTGACATACTGTATCTTAGTGCAAAGGCTTCTGGAAAGAGAAAAAAATGTACGGTTGGACTTGATTACATCCTTCAGGAATTGATTGGATCATTGGAAATGGGAAGCGTGACACTACTGGTCAAAAGACCAGAACAACTAACCATATTTTTACATTCATATTTACCCCATATTTTAGAATACTACTAAACTCATCATATAATGAAATATAACGAAGAAAACTATGGGAATTGTGCCGTAACAAAAAATATGAAAACATATATTTTAAATAAATATATTTTAGCATATTCTGTGTAGACACCTTTTGCCTAAAGTTAGCAGAAATGTTCTCTTGGTTTTTAATTAAGCAATAGTTCCCATCTATTCTGAGTTTATATTTGCTGCTCTTCAATATTCGGTCATCCATTTCAAAAACATTTTTATTAAATACAATGTTTGTTTCGTGATGAAATTTTGTTTTGCAACATTTTATTTTGGTCTACGAAGCTAATTTCAGATATTGATTTCAAAAACATTTTTATTAAATAAAATGTTTGTTTCGTAATCATTCTTTTTTTGCAAAAATTTTTTTTGTCTACGAAACGAATTTCAGATATTGATTTCAAAATAATTTTTTATTAAATAAAATGTTTGTTTCGTAATGATTTTTTTTTGCCAAATTTTATTTTTGTCCACGAAACAATTTCAGATATTGATTTCAAAAACATTTTTATTAAATAAAATGTTTGTTTCGTAATGATTTTTTTTGCAAATTTTTATTTTTATCTACAAAATGAATTTCAGATATGGAGTTCAAAATAATTTTTATTAAATAGTTTGTTTCGTAATGAATTTTTTTTGCCAATTTTATTTTTGTCTACGAAACGAATTTCAGATATTAAAGCATACAATTTCAGATCAAAACTTAAAAACGTTTCACTCAAGTGTCTTAAAACTTTTGACCGGTAGCGTATGAAAAACAATAATGACAAGCAAATATAAATCAGTTCACACTTACTGTATAAACACTGCAATATGCCATCAAAAAATATTATAGAATCGTCCGTTTTGATTTCATGGTGACTTAAAGCTGAGGATTGAGTACAGTATTAGTGCAGTAGAGCGGAGTGACTAGCAAACGCAGTCACGTCAAAAGACTAATTAAAGAACGGCTTGTCACACTTTCTGACACTGATGCTGTTTCAGCAGTTTCCACTGACAATATGCACAACATGTCTGCGTGTGTGTACTCAAGGTGCTCTACTGACAACATGCGTGGTGTGTGTTTGACTAACTGATGGTGTACATGCACTTGAGACACCCCTGAAAAGCTCTTCGTTACTTGAGATACCTTGGCAGCACAAGCAGGCAGTAAATCAGTTGAAAATAGCTTTCAACAGCAGGGGCCCACGAGCCCTGAGCAGTACCCTGTCATGTTTAACTTCTTTACAGCAAGTGTCCAATGAAACACTAAAACGATCTTCTTTCCATTGGAAAAGAACGCTCACAGAGAAATAAAATGTTCTGGGATTGAACAGAACATTCACCGTATTGGGCTGTGGACTTAAAGAACAAAGTACTGAAACCTTCCTCTTTAATGCTCCATTCTTCACATACTGTACATCACAGTAAAACGCAGATTTCCATTTCTTAAGTTAATTCTCAATGTAATATTGAGATAAAAAGCATGAAAGCCTGATTTTAATCATTTCACCGTGATTTTAATCTTTGAGATGGCCTTAGTCAATATTAAAGATATCAGTTATATTTTCACACAACGTAGGCTTATGTAGAAAAGAGTAAAAATCACTTTAGCTGGGTTTTCACAGACCGGGTCACATTATTAAGATTTTTATGCATTCACCCAAAATATAATGCAGCTTACAATCTATAAACATGTCCACAAATGTTCAAAACCTTCATTTTATGCAAACACTTTTTAATAAGACCAATAATACACACACACACACCCAAACACAAAAAACGACCAGTCAAAGTTTGAAGACAACATATTTCACATTTAATTTTGGACATCACCATAGCTATATGTAACTTTTAAGGACAAGTTTCAGCAACAGAACATTTATTCGTTTTGCTTCTTCGAAGTCATTTTTTTAACGTCAGTACATGGTTTGGTCCTGTAACATCTCGAGTTGGTTCTTCTCCTCTGAATGGACTTGGATCAATAATGTCAAACGCACAACACATGCACATGTCGTTAAGCTGTTTACATTAGGGTAGGACAAAGTCAGAGACTGACATGATGCATACAGCACGGTTTTCTTCTTTTCAACCTCCCCTGCTCTGTATTTGACACTCATATCTAATAAGGCTATATTACAGCTATGAACAAGAAGTCCAACACTGCATTTCTAAGTATAGAGCACCATATTTACACCTATATTTACAGACTTTATTCTTAAAACGAAAAGACGCAACGTACGGAAATACTTAAGATGGGTTAAGTGAGCCATTTGAAGGACGTACAGGTTTGAAATATAAAAACGAAACAGAAATTATATTTACATATAGCTGCAACTTATAGCTTATTGCAAATGCCCTTTAAATTTCTCACACCCAATCCTCTTGTACACTCACAGCAGACCTTTGATTTGATCTATATCAGGTGATGGCCAACACATCCCGAAAGAGTGGCCAATCACAGAATACGAGATTTAAATGTCATCAGGTGACAAAACAGCCCTGTTTTATCCCATCTGGAAGCCGACTCGAGGCCCACATCCGACACAGCATTAAAACAGCAGTCCTTTCAAAAAAACTATATACTTTAAAAAATATATATGTACATACTTATAAACAGCCCGTAAGGCCAGTCCGTTCGGAGACTGGTATACACAGTAACTCAAAGCTGACCAGTACAAGAACAACAGGAGTGAGATGGCCAACATCGGGATCTGCAACCGAAAATAAATTCTGTTTTCAGATTCTGTCTTGCGGTAGTGACATTGAAAAAGAAGGGCAGTGGCTCAACGGTTCTCATTTACTATTCAGTACTACACAGCTGAAGTCTGCAGGCTTTTACTCCAGCACAAACAGCTCATGTCTAATTATGCCCGCTGTGATTTGTATGTATGTCGTCCTAACTGTGGACTTACACCGTAGTGTTATTTTCATTTGATCCTTTGTTCAATGATAAAACGCATCTAGGTCTGGGATGCAAATTTGGCAACTCAGATGGGCATTTTATGGGGGGTTAAAAAATTTGCCAGTTTTGACTTGTATAAATTGCACTTAAATCTGAAAAATCGTTCCTTGAATGCACACAAAAATGAATACTTAAGGTGAGGTGTGATGCAAATTTACACGTGACAATTCAATTCAAACCAAACAATGAAAAGTATGTTTTCTGGATTATCCCGTAACCCACTTTAGGAACATTTCCATAAAGAATTTCCCTTAATAAGATATTGCAACTGATTGTCAGTAACCTCAAGTTTAGTTAAACTGAAACAGTTTTAACAGTGAAATGAAAACAGTCGACATCACTTTAAAGATGGCGAATAAAAACCGGCTGTGTGCAAGACAGTACTTAACTTTAAGACTCACAAGGGAGCGCTATGACTTCTTCACTATTGCTTTTACTTTAATATCATTCAATCTGTCTTTGATACTGCAGTGACACTGGGGCTTAATCTACAAAATCAGTCTTTATACCTAAATTTACTTTGAGCCACTTTAAGTGCTAGTTTTCTGAATTGCCATGTTCTGCTCTGTCATACTTTTGGTCTTATGTAAATATCTCACTTTATTCAACTGTTTATACATACACAGTTTCCACAACGTTTGATTGATTGGGCCAAGTTGGAACCAATGTAATTCACGGTAAGAGCATTTTAGGGGAATAAAAGCAAAAACAAGACTCGCACACGCACGCACGCACGCACGCACGCACACACACACACACACACACGCACACACACACACACACACACGAAAGGAAAGGCTAGCAGCGTGCACTTCATTAAAACCAACGGGTCCAACAGAAGAAACTTAATAAATAAATTGTGAGAATGATTAAGACGACACAGAAGGCAGGTTCAAAGGTCAGGTTGGGGTCAAGGGGTCATATACAGCTACTGGTGGTGAACTCATCGTTGCGCTACAAATGTGGCAACAGGAACAATGGAGTCATATGACCTGGCAGCAGCTGGCCTGGGCCGAGGCACAGAGGAGCCCGTCCCTGGGACTTCGCTGGATGTTCACCGAGATGGTTTTCTCGCACAGAGGTAGCTGGAGAACGTTGTTTTTCAAGTTCAGGTTATTCTCCTTGACCAGGCCCAGTTCGTTCAGCATGACTGCCGTTTGATCCGGATATCGCTCCGTTGCCCCTACCCCGGCAGGGTTGATGACTTTGTCTAGACTGCTGTTGGAACCAATGCACATCTTCCAGGAGGACTTCTCCTGGACTTTGACGCTGGACAGGCTCTGAGGATCCAGAATAAACCGTCCTCCTCCTCCCGAGCTGCGATGCTGAAACTGAGAGCTCAAGCACAAACTCATGAGCTTCAGACTCTCCACCAGTTCTCCGGCGCTGCGAGCTGCACTACGCTTCGAGCCGGATGAAGCGTTGTTGTTGTTGCTTCGGGAACAGCTGGAAGGGCCTCCTTGTCCTTTTGTACCCCCTCCGCCTCCTCCGCTCCCTCCTGTACCACCACTACTCCCTCCTCCTCCTCCGCCTGGAGGACTTCCCTTGTCTGGTCCCGAGTTACCCTCCTCAGGTGGTTTACTTTGCCCTCCGCTGCTTCCACCCCCATTTCCCCCCGAGCTTCCAGGCGGACCCTCGCTACTGTCCCTACGATTCCAGCTGTAGGTAAACCCTGTGTCTTTATCTAATCGCCTGCGGTGGCTCTCCGAATCATCGTCACTGGTTTCCGAGCTGGAACAACTCGATCCGCGGCCTTGACTCTTGCGCCGGTGGTAACGCTTCTGGGCAGTGCCCGGAGATGTCATGTTCATCTTCAACCGGCTAAGCTTAGGCGGAAGACTCTCATCCATGTCGAAGTCATCATCAGATTCGCCCTCCTCAAAGATTTGATTGAGCACCGGGGCGCTTTTGCGGGACGTGAGCCGGTTGGTGATGGATGGTGGCTTGCGTCGCAAAACCACTTGGGCGAGCAATGGTGAAGGCTCCTGTTCTTCCTCTTCTTCCTCGTCCTCTTCCACTCGAAAAAGGCAGGTACGTTGCTTCACCGAAGCGGATGCGAGAGGTGCCATGACCCCAGTCTTGAGGGGGTTTGGGGGCAGAGCAACGGGTGCAGCAGAGCTGCTGGAGGCTTCACTGGTCTCCTCCCTATGTCCCACTTCTAGAAGTCCTTTACTGCGGTGGCCGTTCAGCAGGTTTTCAGTGCTTCGAGCCGGAGATTGTGGACCCCCAGCGTGAGAGATGGAGGAAGAGGCTATACTGTCCTCGATGTCCTGAAGCATGCCGATTTTTTTGGTCGGCCATGACTGCCTGCAAAAGAGAAAGGGACATGGAGCTTGACATCAGTGATAGATTCTGTATCAAACAAATACAAGCTTTGTTATACGCTTTAAAGGGACAGTTTACCCAAAAAAGAAAATTCTGTCATCATTTACTCACTCTCGAGTTGTTCCAAATCTGTATAAACAGGGCTGTGACGGTTGCCGTAACAACCGCACCACCGCGATGGTAAAGTGCAATGATGGTGGTGAACTGCCACCGGCGGTAGTGCACGTCACTCTGACAAATATAGGTGTAATAAATATGAGAGTTGCGATAACGATTGCTAGTTGTAGCCTTTCAGTTGTGGATGGTTTTATTTAAAAGATTTTAAATTAACAGAAATTATTGGCATACGTTTCCGTTGGTGCGTTCGAGCGCAGACCTGCACGGCAAAACCCAGGTTATTCTGCGGGTTTTGCAATGGATCTTGTTGTGAAATGAACAGATACGTAAAATCAAAACTGGCTATGACCCGCTTGCTTAGTGTCGGAGTGCGCGCAGGTTTTGCCGCGGTTGCGGAGAGACATCTATTCATTTGCGCTCCTGTGCACATCTTCTGAACGCGCATTTAGTGCAGCTGTACACATTTTAATCTGGACAATGTCAACAAGTAAGTTTCACATCAACGAGTCGGAAAAAGTAATGTTTTTATGGCAATCTGAATAGGAAAGCCAATGTAGGTTTAAACAGTTTGTTTCAAATGGAATTGTTAAGGACTGTAAGGGTTAATACGCCACTGACTGAAGTTACTGCAACAAGAGCTTTTTTATTTAGTATTTAGCTTTCTTATATCATTTAAGTTTTAATTATTTACTGATGTTTATTTAAATGTTTTATATGCTGTAGTGTGCCGTTTCACTGATGGATTTGCGCGTTAAACATTGACGGATGTTTCATCCTCATTTATTTCAGATATCATATTTCAATTATTTAACAATTTCAAGTATTTAAATAAGGTCTATATTTCTCTTCCACTCGTCATGTGGTTGCTACACGCAAATATAATAATATAAATATTATTTATATAAATAATATATATTTCTCAACCACCGCACCACCGCGGTCGATTTGTCTATTACCACCACAGTGGTAAAAAACTGCCACCGTCACAGCCCTATGTATAAAGTTCTTTGTTCTGATGAAACCAGAGAAAGATATTTGGAAAAACGCTTGTAACCAAACAGTTATTGGCCACCATTGACTACCATTGTAGGAAAAATGACAAAGGTAGTAAAAAGTGTCCCAGAACTGTTTGCTTTCTTACATTCTTCAAAATATCTTATTTGGTGTTCAACAAAAATAAATTTATAAGGCAATTTCCCTACTATGGTAGTCAATGGTGGTCAAGAACTGTTTGGTTATAAGCATTCTTGCAAATATCTTTCTCTGTGTTCATCAGAACAAAGACATTTAAAAAGATTTAGAACAACTTGAGTAAAAGGGTGAGTAAATGATGACAGAATTTTCAATTTGGGGTGAACTGTCCCTTTAAGTTAAATCAGGATACAGTAAACTAGATATAACTTTTAAACAAAGAAGCTCTGGAGAGTGCCTTCTGAAGACAACCCTTGCGATCATGACCATCCTTGACAAAAGCCAGATTTGCTTCCTGTGCCAAACACTCAACAAAGGAACAAGGGGATTCGCAAGATAATTCCAACTTGCTTTTAATGTATAAACTTGTATCCTTAGCTTCCAGCTGGGGTACCATTTACACAACATGTCTGCTTTCTTGCAAGTCGCTATGGAAAGAAAAAAAAAATGCCAAGATGATACATTACACTTTAGCAGCAGTACTACAGAGTTCCAGCATGTTCTCTGTGGTTGTCATAACCACACTAACACTACATAAACTTCATGTTGATATGACAACAAACGAAACAGACACGGCACTACAGCGCCCAGATTAAAACAATAGGGAGAACAATACAAACACAAATGTAGTAAATTTCTCTTAAAACCACACAGTGTTACTTTGTTACTTTCAATCAAGCTTCTGCCCAGAAAGACAACAAAATAAAACATGTCTGCACGTATTTTGTTTGGGAAAAAAAAGTTGACTAAACTTGTTTATACATTTACATTGTCACGGTGCTTGATATGATTTCTGGGCTATGATGATATGGGAGTAAGGCCAAGTCAAATTTATGAAGCTTCAGCTTTGTTTACAAGTTTGATGAGAAAGGATGGTAAACATTTCCACATCTATTATCGTTAGGAAATGAATGTGAGGATTTCTACTTTAACCGGATAAGGTTATTCCACATTGCTAGTAAAAGAAAAGCAAGATTTTGTCTACTTGATTACTTAAAAATTAACAAAATAAATCTACTGTAATCCCTATAAGATCAGGAGGAAAAATACCTTAAAACCTGAGCTTACAAACTCTTATCCTAAGAGGACACCTGGACATACCCAGGGTCACACTAGCCAAAAAGCTCTCCGAGATTTTAAGTGCTTTTCCATTCTGCTGATATTTCTGTTTAGATTCCCAGAAAAGTGTTTGTTATCCTCTTGCATGATCCCATGAGTCACTGAATGTTTGACGGCAGAGGTCAGACACGTACAATGCCCATATGAGCCAAACTGAACCTGTGGACTATTTTCTCTATTCTCCCTTCAGCTTCTATCCCTCCACATCCACTCATTTCTTCTCATGCTGCTCTCAGAAAGCATCCGCAAATCTCACTGCATTTCTGGGTCAGTCTGAAACGATTTCAGCATCATCTCAAAGACATTTGTCACCCCGTGCGGGGTTCAGAGGATGTGCTAGTTATCCAAATACAGGACTGAGAACAGACAGAGATCCTGACATCCAGTCTCTCACATCCTCTGAATATAACTTAGAAAAAGACTTTGAATCAAAAGTTTTTTCTTGTGCTACTTTTGTATAACGTATCAGTTGACATTAAGTTTGTTAATGTGCTAGTATTTGTTAACGTGCGCCTGAAATTCCTTCGTGAATAACATCGCAACTTCTAAAGTTCAATAACGTGAGCTTAAGTTTGCAAAGGCCTCATTCAACGAAATCCTCACTGTGTCTGACCTTTCTAAAAGAATAAATCTGATTAAAACAAATGGCGCTAAAGACGAGCCAAAGAATGACCATGACATTCTGAACAAAAGTTAACATCTCACTGGAGATGAATGTTTTCACCTCCTGCTGAGAGCGATCTAAAGCCATTCTTTAAAACATTCCTCTCTGATTTTCCTTTGTATCCAAGAGGACAAAATATTGTGACCAATTGGTTGTAAGTATTGTGACTTATAAGAGAACTAGGCTGGTCTTTAAGTGTTGCATTTTGTCTTCTGGGTCTCAAGACAAGATATGACCCTCAACATGAAACGCAGAAGAGAAAGAATAAACCCCCAGTGGGACAGATGTACCTGAAGTGGGCCTTGATGTTACTGGGGCTGGAGGATCGAGGTTGCACCTCCTTCTCCTGCTTTTCCCTTAGGATGCGTTCAGCCAACAGAAAGTAAGTAGCAGTGATGTGGTTATACTTGTTTGTCTCCAGGGCCCTAGAGAGAGAGAGAGAGAGAGAGAGCGAGAGCGAGAGAGAGAGAGAGAGAGAGAGAGAGAGAGAGAGAGAGAGAGAGCAAGAGAGAGAGCGCGAGAGCGAGCGAGAGAGAGTGAGAGAGAGAGAGAGAGAGAGAGAGAGAGAGAGAGAGAGAGCAAAGAAAGTGGACAAATGAGGAGAAGATACAGACTGTCTGAGAGAAACACTAGTTCAGACAACACAATTCAACATGTCAGCTACAAGCAGACCTCAAGGACCTCCAGACACAAGTGGTTGCATTCAGCTTAAATCAGAGATGGGAGGCATAAGCAACTCAATGACTGTGAGCCTTAATCCATTTGAGGGCTCCAGTCTCTGTACAACTTCAATACTGATTCTTTCAGAATAACTGACTTTCTTAACCATATATACTTGGCATTATTGTTTAAAAACACTACTTTTGTGTAACATTCTGTGATTGTGTAAATCTCAAAAGCCTTTTAGTTGTCATTATGAAAGTTATGACCTGTAATGTAAGGAATTGGTGATTGTACTTAACAATAAAAAATATGGGGTTTTGAACCCATAAATAAAATATCCTTAATTTAATTGTTAATTAAACTTGTCAACCTACGAAACCATACACTTGAAAACAAAGTTGAATTAACTTAATTTTTAAACTTAATTTTTGTATTATCCTTCATAAAACAAGACCTACTGGTCTTAGGTCATTTTCCAGGTCAAGTAAATGTATCTTGATTTAAAGGGACAGTTCACCCAAAAATCATTCATCATTTGCTCCACCTCTTGTCATTTCAAATCTGTATGACTTAATTTTCTCTGCAAAACACAAAAGAAGATATTTTGGTAACTAAACAATGGCGGAACCCATTCACTTGCATTGGTTTTGTGTTCTAACAATAGAAGTGAATGGGTACCGCCATTGTTTGGTTACCAAAATATCTTCTTTTGTGTTTTCCAGAAAAAATTAAGTCATACAGATTTGAAATGACAAGAGGTTGTGTAAATCATGACAGATTCATTTTTTGGGGGAACTGTCACTTTAACACCGTGTCTACATCGGACGCTGCGCAAAGCGACACGATAAAACCATTACGCATTAGAACCCATTATAAATGTACGTTTTGTCCACACTGGATGCGGAACGATGCGACACGACACGACAAACCCCCAGCTAGCACACATATGTCTGTAAGTATGGAAGCATATTGGAAGCTATTTTCAATTTGAAATGCAATACGCAAAATGGCAATGCAGTATGTAAAATGACAATGCAATTGTGTATTAAATATACATTTTAAATAACATACAGGTATGTGCAACATTAAGTGCAAAATGAAAATAAAAATACAATTATATCAATTACATTTGTAAGTTCCTACACTAGTTTTAATATGTTATTTAAATGGATATTTTTAACGGTTAAGATGCAAAATGAAAATGAAAATGGTATTTTCCATAAATGTATTAACACGTTGAACATTTGGGATTGCATTTTCATTTACACACAGCGTGTTGGGTGTTGCAAAATTCAATGTGGATTTGAAAATGCATTTTGAGCTGGCCACGCCCCCTGCCCGGTACAGCGTCATTGTGTGACGGCGGAGCCAGCATCGCTCGTTACGTGCATGGATGTGTGGCTGCAGAACTGATAAAAACATTAAATCGCATGCACACGAAATGGAGCACAAAGACCAAAATTACTTGTTTTTTTAATATTATTACGTGTCCGTAGATGATAGAACTAGTAGCTACATTGCTAGAACATCTCGTAGAGAATTCCTTATCAAGCGGTGAGCTTGCCTGTTGAATGTCTCATAATCACTATAAGTTGACTTTCTCATACGCGTTTTCATCACGAACACATTCAGTATTTCGATTATTGTCTTTTTTGTCACAATATCTTCATACAATCGTTCAGAAATGGTCGTTTTGTGAGACCACTCTTCAGTAACTAACTGTACAATCACAAACGTGATCCATCTATGTGAAAAAACACCTGTCTGTACTGTGCTACTTTCGTGCTGGAGACACTGTAAGGGGAGAGATTATGCACAAATATACATAAACATTGCCAAAGTGAAGATCTGCCCTTACAAAAATAAACCTTGGTTTCTTATTCATCCGGATGCTGCAGTTTGGGCTGTGACAGATCCACTGTAACTCAATTCCTGAAGTTACAGAAACGTTTCAAACGTTTTCTGAATGATTATGTTAAGATATTGACTAAGACAACAAATACCGAATGTGTTTATGATGAAAACGTGTATGTGCAAGTGATTTAACGCTATCATCTCTGCGTGTTTTCAACACCTCAAAACAACACAGGTAACAAGCAATGCTGGCTCCGCCTTCACGCAATGACGCTGTATCGGGGAGGGGGCGTGGCCTGCTCAAAATGCATTTTCAAGTCCACATTGAATTTTGCAACACCCAACGCGATGTGTGTAAATGAAAATGCAATCCCAAATGTTCAACCTGTTAATGTTAATGCATTTAGGGAAAATAACATTTGAATTTTCATTTTGCTACAGTTTTGCTTGACTATCTTAGAGCGTTAAAAATACCAATTTAAATAACACATTAAAACTAGTGTGGGAACTGAAAAATGTAATTGATATAATTGAATTTTTTTTTTTCATTTTGCACTTAATGTTGCACATACCTGTATGTTATTTAAAATGTATATTTAAATACACAATTGCATTGTCATTTTACATACTGCATTGCCATTTTGCGTATTGCATTTCAAAATGAAAATAGCAACCAATATGCTTCCATATGTAAGATGTCTGCTAAAGATCTGGAAAACATCTGTGTAAAAAACATCTGCTAAACATCTTAGAAAGAGCAGTTTTACATCCATTCTAAATCAAAAACATCTTACAGACGTCTCCTAGATGTCTATATGACATCTGAAAGCAGACGTCTCAGAGACGTATTGCAGATGAACAAACTATGTATTGCAGATGCCTTGCAGATGTAAATGCAGACGTCAAATAGATGTCTGCCAGATGGAGTGTGCTATCAGGGCCATTAAAAACAAGCTGTGGTCGTGTCGCATCGGTCGCGGCCGGTGTAGACACGGTGAAAAAAATGTTGGCCTGTGTTCAGAGCTCAGCTCTGCTTAGTTTTCTAAATGAAATAAGTGTTAAGCATGACTAGAAGAGTTAGAACCACAAATCTGTTTTATATAGCTTCCATCTGCATTTTGCAAGACACTTGTACGCTGTATTTTAATACTATCACACGATTACAGTACACTGAGGGACCCTTTGAGGTGACCGACTTCTCTCAGTGGGGTTTTCCAGCTGCCAGCGAGTACTATCAAAGACAGAGAGCAGAGACTGATGACTGCTTTGAACCGTCCCCCAGCATGCATCTCTCTCGACGAGTCTGTACAGCGGGAATCTTCCGCAGACTGTTCATTTCATGCTCCACTGGCAGTGGGATGAACTTTTTTAGCACTTATGAAAAATGGCAGAAAAAAAACATGCAATCCTTTTTAGTGACAGTTTACAAAAGGCGACGGAGGTATGCTTCCAGTCAAATTCATCTTATATTATGACAGATAGACAAGCTTTTATGAATGACTTCAATCTGAACACTCGAAATGACAGAAACAGGACTGGAGGGGGGTAAAATGAGGCCAGGAAGATACGCAAATGCTTAGTCGCACATCTTCACTGAAACTTACTCGATGATGTTTTCTCTATCTGCGATATCACCCAGCACCATGCGTTGGATGATGCCGTTGTGTTCTTCCTCTGACAAGTTCTTGTGAGACACCAATGGGGTGCTATACTTCGTGGCTGGAGACGGATCGACGCCTTGAAGCCACGCGTGGCACTCGATCTCCTCCAGCGATGCTCGCCTCTTCGGATCCCTTTGAAGCATCCGGTTTATCAGGCTGTGAGGAACAGAAAGAAGAGATGATGAAAAAAGTGTCTTGAACATGCAAGTACACCTCTAGACGCTGGTCAGGGTTTTATAGGTGATTCTCGATTGGAAACCCCGGGCTACTCCACTTATCGATCTGAGAAAAAGCCCCATAATTCAGCTCGTTAAGTTCTCATGTTTCATTGGCTTTATAACTCAAAGTCCTAATTCACCAAATGCTAAGCTGGGCGTCTAACAGTATAGTGCTCAACAAACTGTGATGTCACAAAGCTTGCAGTGCAGACAGCTCTGCCTGGAATAATGTGAGTGATTTCATTCTGTCAAGTTGAGGTTTCAGTGTTAAAAATAGCTCGCAGTGTAGACATTAGTCATGAACGGTATTACTGGTGTCCACATCGTGCCAACATTTGTCTGGTTAGCCCGATTTTCAAGTCAGATAAGATTAGACCATATCTTTCCAGTCACAGTACATACTCTCTTTCTCTACAGCAAGTTTCAAATGAAACATTTTCTACTCAACGTTAACGCGTTAACGCATGCAATACATTTTTTCAAATTAAAATGTAAAAAAATCTTAGGCCATTAACGCAACATCTGTTTTTTCTGTCATCATTGTCTAGCGTTACATTATATAGTCACGCTCTTATTCATATAAAGGCCTTTCAACTATTTAGGCGTAATTTGAAATGGTTGTATTGACACGCCCAGTATAGATTGACAGCTTTTGGCTGTGGAACACGGCTCGACGCAACGCGACAGCGGTCCCATCCGGTGTACACATGGGCTAAAGGCTGCGTCAGACAGCGCACCAGTATTAAATTCTCTTTCGTGCTTGAATGAACAAAAACACACAAGACTATCAACAACAAACCACATTTTGTCTAATATTTTCACAAGCAAAGTTGTCAAGGAGTTAAATAAAGTCTTAAATGAATGCAAAGAGTAGTGAAAATAGGAAGCGCGTTAGACCTGATTAGAGCGGCAGGTCTTAAAAAAAATCTATGTGATTTTGTAGCTTTAATGAGGATTCTTCTGTATTTCATGTATAGCAGTAAAGACTGTAAAGTGTTTGAGAACTTTATTTATTATTCTTTATATTTCCTACCTGTTGAACATTATGCTTATTATAATGGGTTTGATTAGTAGAAAAATATATATATATTTAATAAAGACATTTACATTTAGCAGACGCTTTTATCCAAAGCGACTTACAGATGAGGGAAACAATGGAAGCAATTGGAACAACATAAGGACAACAAAAAGCATAAGTGCAAAAAGAAAATTGGTCTCATATAGCCTATCACAGTATACAGAGCTAAGTTTTTTTTTTTTTTTTTTGAAAGAGTAGGAAAGAGATAGAAGTCAGAACTGATCAGTCCATGTGTTGACAGAAGAGATGTGTTTTCAGACGGTTTTTAAAGATGGCTACAGAATCTGCTGATCTTGTAGCAGCGGGTAGATCATTCCATAAATGTGGAACCGATCCCGAGATGGTACGTGAGAGAGATCTTTTACCTTTTTAGACATCAGTTCCAAAGCCAAAAATATTAGAATGTTGGCTTTCATTCATAAAATGATGCTGTTAAAGAAATGTGTTGTTTCTACATTAATTTGGAGATAAAATGTGAAATTATTAGAATGTAAAAGTATATTTAAAAACATAAAGCTGTTTCTGATTATTTAGTTGTGATTGACAGCACTAAAATAGCAATAAAATAAACATGTTAAACAAAATAGTGTGTTCAATTTCACTATACGTGTGCAATTAATCGCAGTTAATCGCAAGAAAAGGGTGCGATTTATCGCGATTAACACATGTAATCTATTGACAGCCCTAACTCAAATATTTTAATACCTTATTTGGCCAATTCCATGCAAATGTCAACCTTATCATGAAAATTAAGTTTTTACCAAAGGTTTTCACCATACTAATAGAGTAGAATGGTTTAAATACCCATGTGAAGTTTTTAAAGCATTTTTATTATTAAAGCATGATTTTTCATAGTCAGGTAGGTAGAATAACTAGGGATGCACAGATATGTCAATTTTGGCCGATAACGATAACCGATAATTCTTCAACATTGGAGGCCAATAACCGATATATTGGCCGATATACAGTATCTAAATTTTAATATAACATTTTCTGTGACTGAAAATATTTTTTTTCACCTGAAAATAATGTACCAAGCCTACTTTACAATAATTAAAGATTCTTTAACTTTTAAACGTTTCTGGTATAATGTTTATTTAAGTAACAAATTATAGATGTTCTACCAGAGCAACCCAGAAAAATGTTCTTTAGCCACAAGTCTAACAGGTCTCAAGACAGAAAGCATTCAGACAGTCGGCTTCAAAAAATATGCTTTTGTTCCCATAATTTACACATTCATAAATATCAACATACTACATCAACAATGTTTTTCTAATCTAATTTTCTAAGCAGTAAGTAAATGATCATGACAGAAAGACAGTACTGTTCTGGATTTTAACTGCGAGCAGCGTGCATCTGAAGCGGTTCAACTGGAGGAAATGATTAATAATTTATCGGCTATAATATATCGGCCGATACCGATAACATTAAAAATGACCATTTATCGGCCGATACCGATATGGCCGATAATTTATCGTTCATCCCTAAAAATAACTATTTTATGATCAATGAAGCGGCATCCCTTCTCCATTTGTTGGGTATTTTTGCTTCTGGTTTATGCATTTTACCTCACAGAAATCCTGTGAATGTCGTCTCTAAACAACGGTTGATTGTAGGACAAAATGGCGAATAGCAACAGGCGCATAATATTGGCGTTATGATTGGTCCGTCGCCTGTCAATCAAACTCAACACGAAGGGTCAATTGCCCATTTGATTTCGAAATTCACTAAGTGTGACTATATTGTCGCTCGACCTTTTTAGTCCCCTTTATATTACTAATGTTCTTGCAGTCACTTAAACAGGTTATATACGGTTATAGATACTGTCTTTTCAAAGCAAAGGCAGTAGCATTTCTATTATCAGCTGAAGTGAAGCCAATGAAGCTCATATTAGCCGAGGGAAAACAACTCCGGCTGCTGTTTGAGACCAAGTTCGAACGGGCACATCAGCATTCAGCGCACGCACGCGGCAAAATTGCAGCCCAGCCACCATGAAAGAGCCGAGGAGATTGGGCGAGCTTACAGGAGCAGTCTGAAAATCATCGCTGCGGAGATGCAGAAACGGCCAGCCTGCTTCAGCCATTATCTGCAAGCAAGAAATTTGTTAAGAGAATAAATAGATTCGTGAAAAGATAATGAGCCTGTTTGCCTCATCTTGAATACACTGCCAGACTCTTATCATCAGACAAAATATCTGAAATTTTCCATTACGGTGCTAAAAATGGGATGGGGAAGAACGGGACTCTTTTAGAACAGAACTGAAGGGATTAAAGCCACAATTTCCCGTTGTCACAATTGGATAGCAGAAGAGACGGCATGCAATGACTACGCTTCCTCTCCAAGACATATCATACATAACCACAGTCATTGGCCAGCCTGGTAACAACAGCTGTCATTAGAGTAACATAATAAGGGTGTAATTATCAAAAGCAATGAGGTCCAGATGTAACCTTTCAATGACGACTTACAAAGACCAGAAGAACAAACTGTACACTGCGTATGACATCTGAAACAATTATGTGTCCGTAAAACCTGCCAGAGTTCTTTTAAATACTAAAATATATTTTACACCTCATTTTATGTGCTGAATAATTCCCGATCATTATTCCAGAATAATGTACATTAGGGTGCTCTGAAAATATCAACCAATGGTGTGAAGTTGAGGCGGGACTACCTGCAAATTTACCGTACAATGTCAGACGGAAAGTGAAGGGATGGCAGGAATGTTTGGGAACTCAAGTACTTGCAAAGTACAGCAATGACTAATCCTGAATGCAGTGATCGAGCATGAAAACACAATTTTTATCCCTTCAAACAGTTATACAAAGCACAACTCAATGGAACAGGCTATGCTTTTAGACATTTTTTAAAAGAGCCATTTTATACTTGACACGCCATATTAAAAGCGCAACGTTTAAGCCAAATTGAAAATCGAGTCAAAGCCAGCTGTTACGGAAATAGCGGGGACGCTTATTTAGGAAAATTATGGTAATCTGCAGGACATGAAGAGAGACTGTGACAAAACACAACCTGAATAAAAAATTGTATTCTGCTTGATGCCACTAGTAGCACAAAACTTGCGCACTTCAGGTTATAATCAAGTATTTATTTTCAACCCAGCTTCAATTTTTACGCGCAATACTCATGAAATATTCATGATATGATGGAGCTTTCCATTTCTGCACTTCACAGTGGAAAACGGCATCAGCTGAAGAAAGAAAGAAAAGGCTGTAGGGCTAAAACATTTATTTCTTCTCTGTGAGGATTTACGTGCTTCCCGCAACCTGGGGATGACAATCACGCCTTAGGTAGTCGCTAACTACATCATGGCCTCTTGAAAAAGGGCATTTTATTGCTTAAATTATTCTTATCAGCTGACGACAAGCCGAGATTGCACAACAGCTTGAGGTTTGAGTGCCTTGACATCGGAGGGCTGCGTCTCAATAGCTTGAATTTCACATGCAAATCGAATGTGTGAAAACTGAGGTAGTTGTTTAATGAGAGCGAGAATATTATGCAACCAGGCGGTGACTAAATTAATCTGCCTGACAGAGTCGCCTTAAAAAGCCCTGAAGATAATAACCCGATCCAGACAAAAGGGTTTAAAGCAGACATCAAAAGAGACTCTGACAGGCTAATATTCAAAAACATGAATGAATCAAATAAATGCTAAAAATACTGAAACATTAAACAAAACGCTGTCAATGCAGCAAGAGATAAAAATGTGAATGTTTGTCTTTCGCGGCTAAACTATAAGTACACTATGTGTAGGTTTATATAAACTATAAGAGTAAACAAGGAAATCTGCATTGTGAAAATCTGCCACTCTTTATTCTGTTTAACACAAAAGAAGATATTTTGAGAAATGTCTCAGTGGTTTAGTGTCCATATACAATGGAAGTCTGTAGGGTCCAGTGTTGGTTGGTTACCAACATTCTTCAAACTATCTTCTTTTGTGTTCAGCAGATGAAAGGTTTGGAATTGAGAGTGAATAAATAATGGAATTTTCATTTTGTGGTGAACTATCCCTTTAAGCTTTTATATCATTTTAACTTTAGTGAAACATTAATCAACTAACATGTCATATTCAGAGTCTGATTTGTTGTCTCGGTGCAGTTGCTTCGGGTGTGTTGAAGCTGAAACGTCGAGATCATGCACAGACTGCTTCTCTTTCCGCTGCCAGACTGCTGTCAGCAACCACTTCCCATGAGACTCCACACCGCTCGCGTCTCCAGCATGGCAGAGAGCCGTGATAAGACTCCAGCTCAATCCTTATAATGACTCTATCATTGCTAAATGATTCAGACCGATGCTGCTAGCCTTCACTCTGTCACAGACTATCTCAAGGTCAAGACCCAGGATGTCTAATCTGTCCAGTGGCAAGAGATCAACATTTACATGCTTTACACATTTCAAAAGCAAATTACAGCGAATCCAAGCCGTATGTTTTTATCAACCAGTGTGTTAACTGGGTGCAGGGCTCTAGAGTGCGACCAATTTGGTCGCACATGCGACCTTATTTCTCAATGGTGCGACTAAGAAAAATCTGAGGTCGCACCGGTGCGACCAGCCGTTCGAGGGAGAAAAAAAGTCTCTGCGACTCTGAAAGTCTCCCTGTCATTCAACAACAGACACACATTAGGCCCATATCGTGGTCTAAACCAATCAGAGATAGTGAAGGGCGGACCCCCCTCTGATTGGCCGTGGTCCAGATTTTCCTGTACGTGTGTGTTCCAGAGGTCGCGTTAAACGAAAAGTCTCTGTCATTGACTAAAATTTTTTACCAGTGACGGAAAAATCTGAAGGCCGTCCGTCCGTAATTTTGATGGATTACAATGAGGGCAATTTGTAACTCCCCGTTTCCCTTCATTAGAGCGTGATGCTCGCGAAGGGGCGTGCGTGTTTTCACCTGTCATTGTTACTGACTAGACATATGTGATGCGATCTGGGAAAACCAGTCGGATGTCGCGCTGGGAAAGACAGTTCACCTATCAAAGTAAACCACATAACATGAAGAATGAAGGAGTAGCAATGCACATTTCCCGCCAGTCCTGTGTAAACTACGGCATGCAAAGTTTTTTATACAATGTTTTTGTGAGATGACAGAGCTCCCCGTCTGCAGCACCGGGAGTTATCCGATCGCAAAACATACAAGGGATGATCATGAGTCCAGACACTATGCACATGATAAACAATGTAAAACTTGCTTCACTGCTTATTAGTTGTTATCCGTAATGTTTGTTAGTTTCCTTGTGTAGTGATAATGGCAGAGCTCTCGTTCTTTAAGTGTGCCCTGCACCATTTTCCTTACTTTCGTTTTATTCAAACGGTTTTGTACAGTATTTTTATAGACTTCAACACTGGGAAATGTTTTTTTATTAAATTGTTATTAGAGTAAGACTTTTACTACTCTAAAGTGACTTTTACTTGTGATACTGGACTGTTGTGCTTTTATTTTCATCACTTAACTTTAAACCCGTTTTCCTCCAAATTCCATTCCTGAAAATCATAGCGCTTCAGCCGACCTCAGCCATCACTTTTGTTATATACGTACAATGAGCAAAATAAAAACTGATTTGGAAAGGGCTTGAATATGGTATCAAAAACTGTAATATATAAATTTGCACCATGTGTTGGGTTTTCCCAGATCGAATCACATATGAACATAAACATTAAAACATTAAATATATAGATGAATATAAACAACAACGGCTTTATTGGGCATACAGTTGTATTAAAATACAACAAGTTCCGAGACGCAAGTACAGCGTGATGACGTCACGAACATACTAATTACCATGTAAAGCCACCTTGCACCATAGAGACGGGTAATAACAGATTATGGCGGATTTTTTACGAGCCTGTCAGTCAAAATGACGGACAATAAAAAAGTCTAGCGCAACCTCTGGTGTGAAAATGCGTGTGCTGCAGTCAGACAGAGAGGTGAGGAGCCTATAAGCCCATCAGTTAAACAGAGTGGATGTAGCCGCGGATGATGAGAGAAGATGAAAAGAACGATTGACAACTTTTTCGTGAATAATGTTAAGTTAAGGCCTGATCCGTCCGAAACTCATAAGCGATGCTCTGACACGGAGCCATCAACCTCCCAGGTTATGTCCGTTTATCTTGAGATGTTTTAAGTTTAAGTTTCAGTTCAGTGAAGCACTTTAAGCACCAACACTTTTTCAGTAAGTTACCTTTCTTGTAGAATTGTGCTTCAAATAAAGAACTTTATGTTGACCAGATTGTTAGTTAATCATTTACAAGTCAATTTTGCCTATATGGACAGCGATTTAAAAAAAAGTGAACTGGTAAAACTGCGGTGTTAAATGCGATGCGGTCGGATATTTGGGTGCACCTAACTTTTGTGCTGGTGCACCTAAGAAAAAAAGTTAGGCGCACCAGTGCAACCAGTGCAAAAAGTTAGTCTAGAGCCCAGGGGTGGGAATCCAACCGTGAATTTGTTGTTGGTGCTACTATCAGTCTATCAGTTGAAAGCACAGAAGCCAAATATAATGCCATTTTCAGTTTTTCTGAATTTACCATTTACTATTTATATAGTTTTTAGGTAAAATGATCATTTTTGTTTCATTCTGTGAACTACTACATTTACATTTAGTCATTTAGCAGACGCTTTTATCCAAAGCGACTTACAGATGAGGGAAACAATGGAAGCAATTGGAACAACATAAGGATCACAAAAAGCATACAGTGAGGGAAATAAGTATTTGATCCCCTGCTGATTTTGTAAGTTTGCCTACTTACAAACAAATGAAGGGTGTATAATTTTTATGGTGGGTTTATTTTAACTGATAGACACAGAATATTAAAAAAAATCAGGGGAAAAAAATGTTATATAAAGGTTATAAATTGATTTGCATTTCAGTCAGTGAAATAAGTATTTGATCCCCTACCAACTAGCAAGAATTCTGGCTCCACAGATTGGTTATGTGCCTATATGGACCACAGATTAGTCCTGTCACTTTAAGAAAGTACTCCTAAATCAGCTTGTTATGTATATAAAAGATGCCTGCCAACAGAATCTGTATCTTCCAGTTCAACCTCTCCAACACCATGGTCCAGACCAAATAGGTTTTAAAGGATGTCAGCGACAAGATTGGAGACCTGCACAAACCTTGAATAGGCTACAGACAGAAGCTTGGTGAGAAGGAGACAACTGTTGGTGTGATTATTTGGAAATAGAAGATATACAAAATAACTATCAAATGCCCTTGTTCTGGAGCTCCCTGCAATATTTCCCCAATGGGGTAAAGATGATCATGAGAAATGTTAAAGATCAGCCCAGAACTACACGGAAGAAGCCTGTTAATGATTTCAAGACAGTTGGGAACACAGTTAGCAAGCAAAACATTGGTAACACATTGGTAACACGCTATGCCACAGTAGACTGAAATCCTGAAGCACCCGCAAGGTCCTCCTGCCCAAGAAGGCCCGCCTGGCTCGTCTTAAGTTTGACAATGAACATAAAAATGATTCAGAAAAGGCTTTGGCGAAAGTGCTGGCACTGCTGTGAGACCAAAATGGACTCCTGTGTTTGGAGGGAGAGAAATGCTGACTATGAGCCCAAGAACATCATGTCTACAGAGAAGCACAGTGTTGGAAACATTCTGCTTTAGGGCTTTTTCTCTGCTACAGGTATACAGGATGACTTCACCGCATTGAGGGGCTGAGGGACGGGCCCATGTACCGTAAAATCTTGGACGAGAACCTCCTCCCCTTAACTAGGTCACTGAAGATGGGTCATGGATGAGCCTTTAACATGACAAAGACGCAAAACATATTGCCAAGACAACCAAATAGTGGCTTAAGGAGAAGCACATTAAATGTCCTAGCCAGTCTCTAGACCCTAGTCCTATAGAACCTCTGTGAAGGAGGCTAAAACTCCAATTTGCTGAGCGACAGCCAAGAAACCTTAAAGATTGACAGAGGAGTGGACTAAATGTATCCGGACACATGTGCAAACCTGGTGACCAACTATCAGAAATGTCTGACCTCTGTGCTTGCCAACAAGGGTTTCTCCACAAAGTACAAAGTTATGTTTTGCTTGGGGATCAAATACTTATTTCACTGACTGAAATGCAAATCAATTTATAACCTTTATATAACATTTTTTCCCCTGATTTTTTTTAATATTTTGTGTCTATCAGTTAAAATAAACCCACCATAAAAATTATAGACCCTTCATTTGTTTGTAAGTAGGCAAACTTACAAAATCAGCAGGGGATCAAATACTTATTTCCCTCACTGTAAGTGCAACAAAAGAAAATTGATCTCACATAGCCTATCACAGTGTACAGAGCTAAGTTGTTTTTTTTTTTTAGAGAGTAGAAAAGAGATAGAAGTCAGGGCTGATCAGTCTACTAACAGTGTTTCTACCAAATTTCATATCAAAATATTGTTTCTATTTGCATTTATTTGCAGAAAATAAGTTTAGGAAAAGTTCACAATTATTTTTTTATGTGATTTACATGTGTCTTGTCATGCTGTCAGTCTTTCACATTGCTGTTGGATGACTTTGTGTCACTCCTGACGTTTGATTTTGTTGAAATTCAACACACACTGGACTGGAACGACCACAATACATCAAGAAACTGAATTAAATGAAAATTTGGAGTGGTCTCTTAATTTTCTTCTACGGCTGTATATATACAGTATTGCATGGGGTTGTCATGGATGTTATACTCCCGGATCACAGAAATGGGCACTTTGACTGTTTAGTCTAAATTCATCTCCAGTATCTCTGCTTGCGGAAAGGCAGTCATAGGAACGTCTCTAACCCTCTTCCTGAAGAGAAAAACAGCACGTCACGCAAAATCAACACATTAAAGTGGATGTGCAATGGTGTTTCATGCATTCTGACTTCTTTACAATGCTAAACATGCTGTCTTCTCATGCTTGACATGGTTAACTTGTCAAAAAACGAGTTGGACGTATTACGTAGTGTTTCTGTGTTCGACACACTCCCCCAAGGTTCGTATAGGTTTCGGAAAGTTTTTTCCGAACAAGAAAAACCATTATGTAACAACTTTTCTTAGTCCCTTATTGGGCAACTCTCCCAGAAAAGCACGCCCACAGCAAGACGAAAGAAATAGCCCGCACACGTCAACGAGCGTTAGGAAGACCCGCTTACCGTCAAGATTGGCTGCGCTATGGGCCTGCAGCTGCAGCTCGTTACTCTTGCGATAGTCAGAGAAGTTGAGGTGTGTTTGTTTGTTTCAGTGATGAATGTTATATAAATGGTGGATATATGCCTGATTTGGAGATCATTTGAAACTGATAGATGGAGCTGTCCCAGTGCTAAAAGATGCCAGACATGAAAGACACATGCGGTAAATGAAACTGAGTCATATGTCTGTGTTTTGTTGGCAATGGGTGCGCAGGTGCTTTAGTTTCGCCCTCCCCCTGTACGCGTCGTATGTTTTCTGAAATAATCGTACAGCTGTATTTGTCTTTTATGAATGTGATCAATCTAAAGACTCTACGGATATTTGAAGGGTACGATACTATTCTGCAAGTACTCAAGATTAACATGAGATCTGCAGAAACTGTCAGTTACTGAGTTACGGCCACTTTAAGACGCAACACTCAGCACACAAATGTAGGCTGAACATTAGCTCTAGCTTTTTCTTTTTGTGTAGTCTAACCTGCTGCAAATACGTGGCATAAATCGGCAGGAAGCGACATCAACACCCACCGCCAGCTCTCGGAATAAAAGAATAGGAGGTAGAGAGTCTATATTTACACTAAACGGTGATGAATAATTCACTATGCGGATGACTGACGTGAGAACGATGGCAGATGGAAGCACAGCAACGTTGATGAGCCAACTAGCGCTTGTACACGCATTAACCACATGGTGTGCTGAAATGCTTATCAAAATCATCTGTGATTCAACAGCACTGAGAGAGAAAGCAACCTGGCGGCCATCACAAGGGTATGGAGAGAGGCGAATCAGACAGCTGGCTATATTTTGGGCCAGAATACATAGTGACAGAACCTACAGATCTAACTGAACCACTAAATACACAGTGGTGTCCAAACCACTGGATGTTTGCAATGGATGGGCCAAACTAAACACAGAAGCAGAGGAATATGCAGAAGTGTCCAGCGGGGGGACACCAGAAAATGGCACACCCTGATGAGAGGAGATATGAGGACATCACAACAGACAACAGCTAAGATAAAGCAAGCCGCTCCACAGCTGATCCATCTCTTCTTGTGTTGACACAAAGGCCAAGGTTCCTCTTTGTGCTTTAAAAAGACACTCTTACCGCTTTTCCACCGGGGCTGGGGCTGGTGCTGGAGCCGGTTCTCGGCCGAGGACGGCACCATTCAGAACCGGCTCGCGTTTCCACTGGCAGGGAGCAGAACCCTGTCAATTCCAGTTCATATTTTTTCCATGTACATTTATATTTAGGGCTGGGTGATATGGCAAAAAAGTAAGCTCGATAGTTTTTTTCTATATTGATCGATAACAATATTTATTTCGATATATATTTAATGTGGCCTAATGGTTAGAGAGTCGGACTCGTGACCAGAAGGTTGCCGGTTCGATCCCCAGGCACCTTACCCCTACTTGCTCCCCGGGCGCTGAAGTGATAGCTGCCCACTGCTCCGGGTGTACGTGTGTTCACGACTTGCTGTGTGTGTTCACTACTCTCTGTATGGGTTAAAAGCAGAGGTCACATTTCGGGTATGGGTCACCATATCTGACTAATAGGTCACTTTCACTATTAACAAAAGTTAACCTTTAACCAGTTAAAATTCAATTAAATTAATGCACTGTTGCAACACCGAGGATATTAGGCCATAAACAACATGTACCAGTTCATTCAGTCTCATTTTGACTCAATTGACTCGTTAAATAAAGGAAGTGTTCATTCAGTACATTCAACCAATGAAAGGGCTCTGTTACTGTGTACATTCGAACGCTATTGGCTCAGCACCTGCGCACATACATCACGCTGCAATAATAGGCTTGTTCGACTTGCGGCGCCGCAAGATCCGACAGGCGGATACATCAAAGTACCGCGAGAGCGATTCGAAAAACGATAAAAAGTTTGCTTTCGAATCACTCTCGCGGTACTTTGATGTCTTGCTCAAGTAGTGGGATTCATTCAATGCATTCAGTGAACCTTAGTCTTTCAAAAAGACATCTCACAGAAACTGTAGTACATTTCTTGAATCATGCAAGCATCTTACATACAAGGTTCAATATTTGAATGTGCACACAAACTCACTTCATTACATCTCTAATCTGTACATGGCAGCGTTGGTTTGTTTCATATGCACCAGCTCATGTTAGCAGATATGTTAACGATGGATATAAAAACGTTTGTGTTTGAGTTTCGAAGTAACTCGCTTGCAATTGCACCTCAATTTTGTTTAGTTTAACTGGCGATTGCGAAAAAAATAAGACACTTGATAAACCGTGTGATGACAACTCGAGGTTAGTTTCACCTTTGTTTCCGCTTCCAGTAATGTTTTGCTCCTCATGTCGAGTTTTCTTTGCCAAGTGCAGTATGAAATGGACTTTGTACTTTGACGCGCATGATAAAAGCTGCACGCTGACTGACTGTTGTTGCGTTTATTTCTGCGTTCTGTTAGACTGTAAGATTAATCCATATCGAGTCAAAATGCCAATAGCTTATCATCGCTTTTGAAATACATTCTATCGCGATTCGATATGATATCGTTTATCGGCACAGCCCTAATTTATATTTAAACAGAGTAATATGAAATAGAATGATATAAAACACAACAGTGCTTCCTGTCATTTTCCTTTTTAAAATAGTCATACGTGATTTAGGCAACATATACCTACTCTGATTATTCTAACTGTTTTTTAATCAAATGTAATATGATATAAAACACAATCCCTTATTAGAACGTATAAAATGTTTGTTCAATACGTAATTAAAAGCAAATAATTTAGTCAAAAGCACAAGGAAGCGCTTCAATACAAAGTTAAATCAAAAATATAAAGTTATGAAACTTAACTTTGCCCTCAGTCAAAACGATTTGACCAGGTACAAACAACAGATTTATAAGGCCGAAACTGACCGTTAGACATATGCCCAAAATGAATTACAGTATATATCATGTTTAACCGCTACAGATATCAGACATCATAGCCAGCGGTGAGTTTTAGAAGGACTTGCCGAGATGAGGCTGCGTTCAGCGGGATACATGAGCGCCGAGCACTCGGTGGTTGCATGGAGCTCACATCTCTGAAAACATCCAAACTAATTTTTAAACAGACACCATCTTTATTAACCGACCACAGTTTTGGACTTTAAACACATACATTCTCGCCTAAATAATGATTTAAAATACATTTAGTAACAAAATAACAATAATATTACGAACATTGTAAAACTTTCTTGCTCTATTGCCTTTGCTGCGCAATGGCGCCTTTCAAACTGCAGTAACCAGAGAAAGCTCCGCCTACTGACGACGTAGGTTTCCGAGTTCGAGACCAGCAAGGTTTTGGGGCCAGTTCGGAACCAGGATCTTGGCACCGGCCCAGGAATTTTTTGAGTGGAAAAGCACGGCCCGGTTCCCATTTGGCCTCCGGCACCGGCACCAGCCCCGGTGGAAAAGCGGTATCTGTGTATTTTCTCACCATCAAAATGAACATATTTTTCATCATTTAATCACCCTCATGTCATGTCAAACCTGTATTACTTTATTTCTTAAAAAGATATTTTGAAGAACATTGGTAACCAAACAACACTGGCCCTCTTTGACATTTCTCCATATATCTTCTGTTGTGTTCCACTGAAGAACGAGTAAAATACAGATTTTGAATGTTATGAGGATAAAAAAAATGATGACCTAATTTTTATTTTGGGTGAACTATCTATCCTATTAAATGTTTTTATTTTGTAAGAAGGAAGCCATTTGTGTGACAAACATTGCACCATGCTTCTTTGTAACATTATTCTTGGGTTGTTTACAACATGAAATACAGGTTTGTGTTTTGAAGCAATTTCTTTCGAAGCCATTCTGCACATTTACACCACTACACTCACATTAAATGACCCAGCAAAACTGTTCACAAGCCAAGGAAAATAAAGGGAAAAATTAATGTTTGCCAATCAGATTTGGTTAACCGTTAACTGTAAAAACGACACAACATGCAAGATTTTTTTTTCATTGGAAAAAATACATTTATTATAAAATCGTAATAAATCGTATACGAGCACAAATTAGAAAGAGCGAAACAGAGAGAACGACATAAAAGTAAGACGCAGGGGCTGTTGTGTTATGGAGATTCAGATCACTGGAGCTGAGTGGACTCCCACAGAAAGTTCAAGCACATGCCAAGAGCCAATTAACACAAAGCTCTCCAATGAGCATTTATTCAGCTTGTTGTTTACTTTATTAACATAACAATTAACAATTAATCCTGTCAGTCAAATTCATCTTTAATGTGATCTATTTTGTTTTATTTCTTATTCAATGAATCACTTTTAAAATACAATGTGTGAAGAAAGGCAGAAAGAGAGTTTGTAACCATTGTGACTCTTAAGGTAAAATATTACATTTGTTTTCCATGGCTGTATTATCGTATCGTCCCTGCTGATAAAAGAATAGGCCCCTGCCCACAACACAGAAAAACAAAATTTAGATGTAATGGTTATAATGGGAATTGTATTGGTTTTAATGAAAAACCTAAATGGTGTCTACTGGTATGTGATGAATTTTATTGCTGTGGTGTTATCTGGCAGATTAATCTTGAATAATTCCCAAAACACAGTACAAAAGAAGTTTTGTAATGTTTTAATGTAAATGGTATTTAAGCAGAAACAAGTAACATTTCTGTGATTTCTATAGGGTTTGTACTGTTTTTTAGCAGGTGTAATATTTTTAGTTATTTTTGGGCCATTTTGTGCCTTTATTTGACACGACAGGCATAGAGAGGATAAAAATAGTACAAGGAGAAGAGAGGGAAATGGAAAGGTAAAGGACCTCAGCTGGGAATAGAACTCGCTAGGTCGCCAGAGGCGTGTTTGCACTTCATATGTCGAAGCACTGCCCACTAGGCTCTCCTCTCCGACAACCATTTCTAAATAAATGTGTGAAAACTATGTCTAACAATTTTGGCAAATAAGTGACCTTCACTTATTATCATTTCAATCATGACCAACAATTTTGCCACTAACAATAGCTGAGGAAACACCCAAACATGTCTTAGCTGTGTAGTTGCCGTGATAAACCCAATAAACATTGTTCCAGTCTTACAATTTTAAACGACTACTCATACATTGAAACAGGCTAAACTAGGCTGCCCATAAGTTATGCTGACGCAACTTCATTCAATTCAACAGCTTTGCAATAGGTCACATTCTGTCACCTTTTCAAAGAAAAAATACCTTTCATTCCAACACTGTTTTGCACATATCTATGAGTAATGTACCATTACGCAGATATTAACTAAAATATTTGGCACCGGTTAAACAGGATTTGTCTCGGCGTTAAACCCCCTCAACCGTTCATCAAATTTCCAAGCAAGCATTGCGTGATACTTTCAACAGCCTAACAATGGCGTCCTGCAGAGAACAGACGTCAAGACCCAACACATTTCCTTACCCCACAGCACAATTTCCACTTCTCCCCGAGAGTGATAATGACAGGATGGAGCAGACAACACATCACAAGGTGCTTCAGGCGCTTGAATTCGTTTCTGTAAATATTGATGTTCCTGTAAATATCAAAAGCAGGCACGAAAAGACCTTGTCGTTCAGGGTGTGCAAATAACGTTATCAGCACTTGATACAAGAAGAAAAATATTTGGTAGAGCTAGAGAGACCTTTCTGAGGACAGCTCCAAGATACACTTCTGCAGGCAAACTAAAATAAGGGTTTGAAACACAGCTTGGAGCATGTCCACCAGCTGGAGGTGTGCACGCTCTACGCTGTTTCTTCATGAACAGACTTTCAATTTAAGCTTTAATATTAGCAGAGACTAATTATAGCTGCTTCAAAGTTGGTAATAGTTACATAACCGTGCTGCTTCATAAATTACGATCGGTCTGTCTGCGGCAGCCTATCGCATTAAACGCAAACCTTATAAACCACTATAAACTCACTATAAACCAATCACAAGTTTTCTTACACATTTAAAGACACAGCGTTTTTACAACAATTCAAAATTATTATTTGTAAATCAGTTTTTTTTAAATGAATTGATTCTCCTAGCTAGCAATAGTATCAACACCTCAAAAAACTGCATCCGACCAGAGAGACAACATTTTCAGATTTTTTGCTTTTATTTTGGATGCTTTTAGTCCTGCTTTATTATTACATCGTGATCTAATACACATGCAGAATACAGGTGAGTTTAAACAAAGTGCGTTTACGGAAGCCGTGCCACTCGGCGGCCATGTTTGCAACGCCTCTGGGCAGCTGTTTACGGCATAGAAAGTCCACAGTCCTAGCTACATGAATTGGGGAAGGTATATATTTCTAAAATCGCTGGCAAAAATCACAATTAAACAGCATATTTCCGATTAATAAATAAACATGACATGAACTGTATCATAACTTTGGTTTGCTAAGCTTAAATTGAGCTAAAAATCACCTATTTCGAGATCGCCTAATCTACTGCGTCTGCACACAGGCTGGCAAGCGCCTCACAAGAGCCCCGCCCCAGAGTCAGTCTTAACTGATTGACGATCAGCTCGTTTTACTGGAAGGTGGGACTTCCTTCGCTAGAGCGGCCATATTGAGCGTTACATACCTCCCCATTCATTGTAACGGCAGTGGCGCATCTTGTTAATATTAATATCTTTGGTGCATCATTTGCCAGAAATGCAACGATATGGACATTGTGCATCAAAAGTGTAACAAATACCCAGCTCACACACGACAACCACGTCATTTATTCGTCCTTTTTGGTAACCTCACGGCTTACTATCTAGCAACATAACTGTCCCAGGCACATAATTTAATTACCATTAAATGGCCAATTCACAACGTCACCTTTATGATCTCCTAACGTTAAAGATAACCATGAATGGTCCAGTTGCGTTTTATATTTGTACTATTTTGGTAATTACAAGGCTTATTGGCAATAATTAGAAACGTTGCAATTACTAACTGACAACGTTACAGTTAACACTGCGGAAACGAAGTCGTGAATTTAACTTTTCCAACAAGTTACAGTATGTTGCAACAACAAAAGTTTAGTCGTCAGATTACGTTGCAGATAAGTAACGATCACGTATTATGGTTAGCTTGACATTTGATGTGGGAAGTGTCAAAATAAATGTGCCTCTTAAAATATATACACACATAATATTTTACAATGCATATTTTTTGTAATGCATTACATTGATACATATAATGTGACTGATGTATTGATCCAAATCCAATATGCTGTTTGTGGTTTTCATCATTATGCAATATACTGTTGATCCGCATTTGCAACTGATATAAACAAAACAATTATATCATTAATCATAATTATTTGTATGGCAATTCATCACCAAGCAAAATGTCATAATTATCACAGCACATGCATGAGACCTTTACCAATTCTCGGACCGAAAAAATGTCAAGCCTGACAGATAATGAGATTCAGAGAAGGTCATTCCAAGTCTGTGTCAGGTAACGTATTACCATCTATGTCCACATTGCTGCATCTGTTTCTCTTTGTACTGAATGTACAGTGAAAAGCCACACAAAGTAGGGCTGGGCGATATGGCAAAAAAGTAAACTCGATAGTTTTTTTCCAGTGTTGGGTAAGTTACTCTGAAAAAGTCATTAATTACTAGTTACTAATTACATATTCAATAGTGTAATTAGATTACTGTACAAATTACTCTCTCCAAAAAGTATTTAGTTACTTATTACTAATTACTTTCTATATCTTACATCAACCTTGATTAGTTAAGTGATTTAAGGATAGACATGAAACGGCTTATTTAATTCATTCAAATAAATCATATTAAACTACATAAAGTAGTATTATTAACTGACTAAAGTATTACAGATGTGAGAATTATACATTAAAGCAAGGATTTTAAAGTTAGACTTTGAATTTTGATGTCAATTCCACTATTGCACACACATATTACACAAAGTATTTAGTTTAATTACATCAGAAGTAACTGTAATTAAATCACAGAAAAAATAATAGTAATCCCATACTTTACTTTTTCAAGGGAAAAGTAATTAAATTACAGTAACTAATTACTTAGTAACTAGTTACACCCAACAATGTTTTTTTCTATATTGATCGATAACGGTATTTATTTCGATATATATTTAATTAAAAAACTGTATTTAAAATAATCTATTTTAAATACAGTTTATTAACAAAAGTTAACCTTTAACCAGTTAAAATTCAATTAAATTAATGCACTGTTGCAACACAGAGGATATTAGGCCATAAACAACATGTACCAGTTCATTCCGTCTCATTTTGGCTCAATTGACTCGTTAAGTAAAGGGAGTGTTCATTCAGTACATTCAACCAATGAAAGGGCTCCGTTACTGTGTACATTCGAACGCTATTGGCTCAGCACCTGCGCACATACATAACGCTGCAATAATGTCTTGCTTGAGTAGTGGGATTTATTCAATGCATTCAGTGAACCTTAGTCTTTCAAAAAGACATCTCACATAAACTGTAGTACATTTCTTTAATCATGCAAGCATTTTACATACAAGGTTCAATATTTTAATGTGCACACAAACTCACTTCATTACATCTCTAATCCGTACAGGGCAGCGCTGGTTTGTTTCATATGCACCAGCTCATGTTAGCAGATATGTTAACGATGGATATAAAAACGTTTGTGCTTGAGTTTCGAAGTAACTCGCTTGCAATTGCGCCTCAAGTTTGTTTTGTTTTTACCCGGCGATTGCGGAAAAAAAATAAGACACTTGATAAACCGCGTGATGACAACTCGAGGTTAGTTTCACCTTTGTTTCCGCTTCCAGTAATGTTTTGCTCCTCATGTTGAGTTTTCTTTGCCAAGTGCAGTATGAAATGGACTTTGTACTTTGACGCGCATGATAAAAGCTGCACGCTGACTGACTGTTGTTGCGTTTAATATCTGCGTTCTGTTAGACTGTAAAATTAATCCATATCGAGTCAAAATGCCAATAGTTTATCATCGTTTTTGAAATACATTCTATCGCGATTCGATATGATATCGTTTATCGGCACAGCCCTAACACAAAGCCACCGCGTTTCGGCCCATGAGAAGAAATGTGGACATGCAAAATGCAGAAAATGCCAGAGATGAGGCATAATCTATTAGGCATAATCTAAGGTTACGGCAGTGACTTACTCTTTGCAGGCGTTGGAGACGTGGGCAGGTACAGTGTATTTACAGTCCATGATCATAGTGAGGGTCTCACTGTCGTTGGCCTCTTGGAAGGGGGGCTGACCACAAACCAGCATGAAGAGAATGACTCCCAGACTCCAGATATCTGCAGGGAGAAGGTTTTAGTCAGTCATTAGAGCAGTAAAAAGAAAAAACAATAGCTTTTGTAAGGAAATATTTTTGCATAAAAAATTCGTTCAAAAACATTATTCGTCAATAAAGTAAAACTCTAAAATTTGATATATTTTTGATACATTTCTAAACAAACTCCTGGTGGTCTTGCAAACTAGGAAAAAACTTGAACTGAAGTGATCATAGTCATAGTTATTAGGACTTTTTTTACTAGGAGCACTGTAGCCCATGACTGAAAATCTTAGGAGCACAAGCAAAACATTTAGGGGCTAACCTTAAATTAGCCTGCAATGCAATTAGTCACATTTCACCGCAAAATAAATGTATTACTGATACTGACAAATAAGTTAGTTGATGACCGCAGATTTGGTTCTGTTTATTTAAAAAGAGGCAGAGTCTACAGAGAAGCTTTGTTATTGACTGGTGCCAAATAGAGAGACTGTAAAATGAATTAATTTGAACCAACAGAAATTGTGCTTGTCAAAAAGTATATATTTAATTGTTTACAGTGTTACACATCAAAGCAAAATGAAAGGTCTCGTGTTATTACATTCTTAAGATGATTTTATTGTGAATTAAGGACAATTTTCCTCATGTTCACAACACATGTAAATATAACGTAAAATAAAACTTAACAAGTGCATTCGCCTGTCGTTCGTTCTTGTTGTGAACAGATTTGAAATGATCCAGCACTGTCTCAAGTAATCCACAGGTAAATGAAGTTTCCAGAGCTCCTCCGCGGTTAGTTTAATTAAAAAATAAAAAAATAAAAATAAATCGCTTTAAAAATCCGTCACAGCAAACAGCGACCTGTAATGATGCGCTCGCGTTGTGTGTGTGTGTGTGTGAACTTGTCAATGACGACCTGGATTGTGCGCGTCCGTGTCGCGAGTGACCCGCACAGTTCACTATCACACACAGCTGGTGGGTTGGCGTTCTACTCGTCTTTTCACATGAAATAACAACTAGACGAAATCCAAATTTGCAGGTCGCACATGCGCGAGTACTTGTAAAAAAATGCTCGAGTTGTCTCGAAAACTGGTCACAAAATGCGACCATTTAGTCGCAGTCTGGAGCCATGCAAGTGCAATCTCAGGTTTTAATGATGGCACACTTGACTTTACTTAAAGGTGCAGTTCGTAAAAACCACCGCTAGAGGGTGCACGATCAAAACAACAACAATGCCATAGCTTGATGACACTGTGAAGGAGCGTGGAACGATGGGATCTGTTGTCTTCAACTCCACCGCTGATGGCCATCAATCAGACGGGAACGAGAAATCATGTTAGCAGATGAGGTAAAGTTTTATAATTGTTGCGAATAATTGTGGTCCATAAATAAGTGACTGCTCGAAACAAGTCAGTGGCTTGCTAGACACTAGACACTACTTCCACATTTGTCCACGACACTGTTGTCATGCGGTTTCTACGTCAGTAAAGGCAGTAACAAAGGGTAACGCGGATATGATGCCATTGACAGGCGACTGCACAGCCCCGTGTCACTGTTTAGAATTGCGATTTTCTCACGATTTACAAGTAGTTGGAAACATTTGAGATATTGTAAGTACTCCGCTGAACAAAATATATAACACTAGCTTAGTGGTTTTTGGATATTTTACTGCAAAATTGTTACAAACTGCACCTTTAAGTCTTACTGCACGAGCATCTTTAGAGTGTACAAACATTCACACGTACCAAAGAATGGCTGTCGAAAGCATTTACAGGGAGATGTTTGAGCAGGTTAGTGTCGGCATGCGCTCTCATTTTTGAACATTTCTCAGGCTCATTTTACACTAAAGCTTTTTCTACACGAATGCAATTATTACACAGTAAAATCGCCAGTGTTAAAAAGGGTCAAATTAACACCCACATTGTATATGAGTGTGGATTATACAAACACTGTGAGAGTTCATTTGACCCTTTGTAACACTGGCGATTTTGCTGTGTAGTGAATGAGACGCAATGTCATCAGCAAGCTCAAACGCAGAAGTAAAAAGTGCATAACACAAATATTTGTGGTTACAACCTTAAACCGGTTTAAGATGAACGTGAGTGAGTCAATGTGGTGTGTGAAGGCAAACATACCTGCACTGACTAGATCTTACTGGCACACATCCTTTTTCATATGAGTTCAGGTTCAGTATTGTTTCTTTGTTTAATTTAACACGGCTTTCAGACACTAGGTTATTCTATACGGCCACACTTCATTTACATTGCGTTCACTCTGTACGATGTGGCAGGGAAACAATTTCACTGACATTAATGTTTGGTTCCTTTGATTAGTGTTAAATCTGTACACATTTCACATCTTGTGTTGTAGCTTTAAATGTATTTTTCTATCGATTTCTATCGACTCACTCGGTCATTTTGCGCTCTGGTGGTGAACAGCAGAAGAAAAGAGTTTGGGAAAGTGGCCATTCCCGTTAGCAAACATTAAATCAATTTAGCCGTGTGGGTGGCCACAAGTGGAGTGAAATTTGTCTGATACAGCCAAAATTTGCTCCACAAGCACTGGATGCCTAAACACATGGGAAGCAATTAACACGACTTATGTAATGCTTAACTAAAATATAAACAAGCCTTAACAACAACAAATGTTTGCACAAATGCCTCTGGTAAGACTGTAAACAAATTTAATAAAAGGCTTATCTGTGTAGAACATTGTACACAACCCCCTGTAATTTCAGTGACGTGTATTTAATTACTCTAAGATGGAAATCGTACGCACCGCTGTAAATGAAACGAATGGGAACGTTTATGCAAAACTTTCATTAGGCATTCAGTCTCGGAGGATCCTGACTCTGGCAACAGTTTGCAGTCGCATGAAGCAAACCGCTTCAACGTGACCACTGCAGAAAATGCGAAAGAGGCGTAGACAGCAGACGTGTATTTCCAGGAGGAAATGAGAGATGCTTTATCTGACAATAGTTCCTATGGAGTGTACAGCATTACACAAGGCATCCAGCAGATGTGGTTATGTGCTGTGCCAGTGGCTCTTAACCAGCCACCCATCTGCGACTGTCTGACTGTTATGACCTGTACATCCACAGGTTCTTTTTGGACCGGCGAATGACCGATCAGATGGATCAGAAACATATCCGGCCCAGTAAGACGTCATTATATGACCAGAGATATTCCCGTATGTTAACCTCAGTCTGATCACAGTAGGGTGAACAAATAACATGCTCTACTACAAATCCAGCATTTAAGTTAACTTTTTTTGAAACTTTCATAAAAAATGAATTTTTCATTTTGTATTGGACACTGTATGAACAGTAGCCACTGGCATAACGTCTTGCAAACTTTTTTGTTATACCCTGGTTCTATGTAAACACAAAACTTTATTTCCCTAAAGACTTGCCAAAATGCTGTAAATCCAGAATCTCTGGCAATTGTAAAATTGCAATCTAATAGAATACATCTAGTGGCCTGTGGATGTAAATTCATCTGACAATCAAGGAGTGGTTCACTTTTTACTGTCTGAGGTTCAATTTAAAGACAGTTACTCATGAGGCAAATGTCTTTGATGTCTGAGCAGGTTGACCTCAAGGGTTCTGAACGTGACAACCTAAAGGTTTAGAAAATCCTTAGGGCACATTTTTGTAGAATAACTTCAAAAACACACTGTCCTGATTGACAAGATACTTAAAATGTTCTCAAATCAAGTACATGATCACATTGGATCAAAGAGCAAGTTGCATTCTGAATTCAGAGGATACGATTTTCTGTCCCACTTGGCAGGTCCTAAAAACATGTACCATCTTAGTCAAGAGATACATGAAGTTGGTATGCCGTCGTTAACTTACAGATGCAATTCTCTTATCTATAAAGGTTCAAATTCTAACATTTCTTGGATAAATAAATTCAACATATTAATAATTTTTACTTACAAATGATGTCTTCTGATTTGCTTCATGTATTAACTCCCTGGAGTCATACAGATTCATTTTTTGATGGATACATGCGCTTTTTAGAGCCTCAAAATGGGGCACAATTCAATGGCATTACTCTACCAGTAAAATGCTGTAAAGATTTAAGTTAATAATATGTAAGGGATAATGTACAGGCAGCCGGTTGTTATCGCAGAAATACGCAAAGCGGAGGGTCTTGTATCACACTGAAGGGGCTTATTTCGCGATAACAGCTGCCTGCTTGTACATTATCCCACTTATTACACGGCTACTTACCATATGAGAAAAAAACTGGACATGAAATGTGAATTTGAAATATTTTAGCTCATTTTTACCGAATGCAGACCTTCCGCGAGGAAAAGCCGTTTACTTTCATTTTTAAGGTAAGAAACGACGTTCAAATGTGCACAAAGAGGCAATTTGGTTTAATCATTTATAAATATAATGTCATATATGTTATTAAAAGACAAATTTATATTTAATTTGTCAAAAAAACCTGTCAAAATGATTTGCTGCATCTGGGTTACCGTGTGTTATTAGTTTTGAGAGGTTGTTATCTGGGAATAAGGAACCTGCAAATGTCGCAACTGGCCAATCAGAATCAAGCATTCCAACGAGCGGTGTAATAATACGAGTATATAGTATCCACAAAAAAGTTGCAGTTGAAACGGTTTAACCTATAAAACATTTGACCTGCTTGCAAACTAGTACAAAAAGTAACACTAGCTGAAAGCTTTGCTCCACAGACTTCAATGCGTCACGCAACATTTTGGAACCCTAATGATTTCTTTTGAGAAAATGAATCGCAACAAAAAGCCGCAAATGAGAGGATTAAAACTTTCATTGAAATGTTATGAAGACGTTCAGACATGACATTACTGCTTTTCACAGCTCCAGCACATCAAAAAGGCCAAGCCAAGCAAAATAAATCAGACATTACACATTTCATCGCCCGAGTACTTCAAACATAAATGCATCTGGCAGCACAACAATGCCTCAAAGACTCTCTCTCACCAGCTCCAGACAAAAGACTAATGGGCCGTAGCTAAACAAAGGGCTGCTTTTAGCGTACGAGTCCATCTGTGGCACTCTGTCTGTCAGCTGCGGATGAACTTCAAATGTAATTCCTTTGTAAAGAAAAAAAGGCGCAGTCTGTGAAGGCTACAGTAGATCTGTGGGTGCTAGCAAGTCACAGACAAATGCTGTGACCACTACAGCCCTCGCTGACTGACTGAAGGGCTGTTCTCTGTGTCAAGCTGTCAGATGCAGCTCTATCCACATTAGGATTATACAGTCAGAATACAAATCCTGAGTTATTGCTATGACCTGCGGGGCTAGACCAGTGGTTCTCAAACTGGGGGCCCCAAGATGGATCCAGGGGGACAACAGATTTTGTGGCATTTTTTGAAATAGAGAAATTTATCATACATTTTATGCAATCAAACGTCAGAAAAATAAGCCCACCAACCAAAATAATTGATGTTCCAGAATTGTATAGCTGGATATGTTATACAGTATATATTTGGTTTAATTAAAATTCTAAGTTTAAGATTATAAGTCTCTATTTGGGGGGCCGCAAAGCAATGCACCCTACACAAAGGGGCCTTAAAACGAAAAAGTAGACTAGACCAACTGGACTAGACGATTCTCAAGCATGAATGTATCCAAGTCTAAGACTGGAAACAAATATTCCTAACATGCAATATTCACATCATACCGTAATTTAAGATGTTGACATGGCGTGCATCGATACAGATCCGCCTCAGAAAAATAGACCTTTATAATCATCTGGTCATTCATGCAATCTAATAATTATTCAATTATAAAATATGTAGATATGTACATCTCTCAATGCCCTCATGAACCCATTTAAGAGTGATGGTACGGTACGCTGTTCAACGATTAATCATGAAGTTTGTGTTTATAATAATATATGTCTGTGCACTGTGCATATTAGTTTTGTATTTAACACATAGACATACATGTATATATTTAAGGAAAAAATGTATAAATGTTTATTTATAATTTAAATTATATGTAAATATATACACGCAAATACTTCCTTAATATATACATTTTTTAAATTTGAATTTATTTATTTAAGTTTTAGATGTAGTTGGCCCAAACATTGTCAGCATTATCAACAGCAGTTTAGTAAACGGTATAGTTCCATCTTGCCTAAAGCACGCAATAATACAGCCTCTTTTGAAAAAGCCTAGTTTGGATCCGTTGGTGTTAAATAATTATCATCCTATTTCTAAGCTCCCTTTTTTATCAAAAGTATTAGAGAAGGCTGTCTATCACCAGCTGATCACTTTTTAAAATAATTTTTTTTGTTTTTGATAAATTTCAGTCTGGTTTTAGATCAAGACACATCACAGAGACTGCCCTTTAAAAAGTACACAATGACTTAATGCTTGCTCCTGACTCAGGAAAGGGAGCTATTTTGATTCTCCTTGACCTTATGGCAGCATTCGACACGATTGATCACAACATTCTTTTAAATCATCTGGTAGGCATTCAGAGAAATGCTCTTAAATGGTTTTGTGCTTATCTAAAAAACAGAAGTTCTGTAATTCAGCTGGATAATTACTTTTCTGATTCTGCAGTCTCTTTTTGTGGGGTCCCCCAAGGATCCATATTGGGGCCTTTCTTATTTTCTATATATTTGATCCCGCTTGGCTTCATCTGCCATAAATTAATGTTGCATATCATTTTTATGCAGACAATCTACAACTTTATATTCCACTGAAAGTAGGTGATGACGATGAGTTGAGTGATTTGATGACTTGCTATCATGAGATTAAGCAATGGTTGGCTCAGAACTTCTTACAATTAAACCAGCACCTCTGATTATTGTGTGCACTCCTTCCGTGTGTTTACACGAAATAAAGAATCACAGCTCTGGCGGCTACTGAAAGCTCGCCGAGGGCTCAAGGTGTATGTGAGAATAAGAAATGTTGCGTGCAAAACTGTATGCATGCACACAGAACATAAAGGGGATAATCTGGTGTTATGTAAGGTATGAGAAGGTTGCTTTACATGATACTTGACAACAAATGTCAGCGTTTCTGCTACATTCATTTTGCCGTGGCGGGCCACAACGCCAAAAATCCTTCCCGCCATGACTACTGTTACTCACGTTTCCATTCATTCACAATTTGTCCGGCCATTGTTGCCAAGTTTGCAACTCTTTTACTAGATTTAGCAACTTTTCCGACCCATTTAGTGGCTTTTGCTCAGAAGACGCATATAACGACAAACCTAGCATCTTTTCGGATAAACCGTTCATTCAGTGGAAATTGTCGACAGGACTGCCCCGCTTGCGCAAGGTCTCACTTTCCTGATGCAGGAAACACGTCTGTGAGAGAGCGGCAGACGGCAGGGGGAAGCCAAAGACGCTAAAATGGAAAGGCTATAACCTTTAGCCAAAAAAACGTAACAGCTAATGCAAATGCCCTGGCTTCCAAGTGTGTGGTGATTTTATCAGACGATGTGTCTTGGTTGTAAAACAGAACTGACAAAGAAACAGAAAATACGTAAATGACAACGGCTTTATTGGGCAATAAGCTGTATGTAATGTTCAGGGAGTAAAATCGAAACGGGTTTGAAGTTGCAACTTTTGCTGCCTTCACGCACTCACGGAAATTCGATAATTCCCACTTCATCCCTGAAATAATTCATGGAACTGTGCTCTTTTAATGTTAAAAGATACTTGTAATGTTATAATGCTACTAATAAATTAGTAACATTAATGTTACTAAATCCAGACGTTACTTTTGCGTTTTTGGTGGGAAATATCCCACTTCCGAAGTGTATAGAACGCAGTATTAAAACTACGTGATGATGTCCCGAATATGTTAATTAGCGTGTGACGTCATCAAGCGCCACAGTCATCAAGCGCCACAGTTTCACAAAATCGTAGCGGAAATACTGAATGTAGAACTCGGCTCAAACAGCCAAACCCCAGCTGATGTTGACTGATATTACCTGTGAGGCTTCAACAATCAATAAAAACATTTGCATATGCAGATGTGCCAAAATATTTAATCTTTCAAACCGCCATCAGGAAAAACAATCATTACAGAAAAACCTGGCATCATAACAGTAAGACGCATCTGTAGCGCAGCACCTGGAGGGCTCGGTGTCTGGTCTGATGAGTGAGCGACCGGCACTTCTCTGGAAAACCTTATGCGTGCCGGCCGCACCTGGCTCGACAACAAAAGCAGGTGTTGCCATAGCAACCAGCAGGATTAACTTCAAGTTGTGCAACTGTTTTAGACAAGATCAGGAAGACGCTACTCTAAACAGTTCCCCCATTTCCTTTAATAGCCTCTACTTTCAATCTCTCACATTCGTTTTGTCTTCTCTCTCTTTCTCTCTGCTCTTAATCTTCAGCGCTAAAGAGCGATAACAGAGATGGGCCAACGGCCTGGGACCAGCACGAGAGTTTCAAACCATTTGACAAAACAGACACTTGTCCCGATGGTGCCACCAGAGCAAATTATAGATCAGTATTTGTTTGGCGCGCAAAGTTATTGTCTGTGATGGAGCAAGCTAAAACGTTGGCGGGGTAAGACAAAATCCAAACTTCTGTCCCGAAAATTTCTTACTGTTAATGGTATTGGAGGAAAACCAGGTGGAGGGTGAGAGATTCACCTCATGGCCACATCCTCTCGCTGTGGTGCCAGTGCAGAAGACGGGACATGCGCAAGCATGTCGGCAGCATATGTGCCTCGCTTTGGCTTTAATTAGTGATTAGGGAAATTGTCACTTGGCAACTTTCACTTGTGAGCTCACCGCAAGGATCTCATGCCCAGCAACCGGCTTTACTCTACTAACAAGTGGATAATTTCGAGGCAGTGCTTTAGCTGTTTACATGGTAAAACTCTATAAGGTCGTATCCTAAAAAAATCATCCATCTTACAATTCACAGATGCTGAATCTGCAAACACTCATTTGTGTTTGGGCATTTCGTCACTTCTCATGGTGTCTTTTAAGCATCTCCCAAGAAGTTGACAATCGATAAGACTAGTCGAAATGTTACAAACCCCTCAGGACACCTGCGTTCTGTTCCATGCGGATATATTTGGTCTAGCTAGCCCTTTTTTATCAAAAGTATTAGAGAAGGCTGTCTATCACCAGCTGATCACTTTTTAAAATAATTTTTTTTGTTTTTGATAAATTTCAGTCTGGTTTTAGATCAAGACACATCACAGAGACTGCCCTTTAAAAAGTACACAATGACTTAATGCTTGCTCCTGACTCAGGAAAGGGAGCTATTTTGATTCTCCTTGACCGTATGGCAGCATTCGACACGATTGATCACAACATTCTTTTAAATCATCTGGTAGGCATTCAGGGAAATGCTCTTAAATGGTTTTGTGCTTATCTAAAAAACAGAAGTTCTGTAATTCAGCTGGATAATTACTTTTCTGATTCTGCAGTCTCTTTTTGTGGGGTCCCCCAAGGATCCATATTGGGGCCTTTCTTATTTTCTATATATTTGATTCCGCTTGGCTTCATCTGCCGTAAATTTAATGTTGCATATCATTTTTATGCAGACAATCTACAACTTTATATTCCACTGAAAGTAGGTGATGACGATGAGTTGAGTGATTTGATGACTTGCTATCATGAGATTAAGCAATGGTTGGCTCAGAACTTCTTACAATTAAATGAGGCGAAAACAGAATGCCTAGTATTTGGTTCTGTAACACCATCTTTACATGTGCTATCTGCTTTAGGTCCTATTGCCTCAAACCTGCATAAGCAAGTTAGAAACCTGGGAGTGGTTTTCGATTCTGAGTTTAAATTTGATAAGCAAGTAAACTCTGTGGTTAAGGCGGGATATTTTCATTTAAGAAATATCTCAATTTTTTTATTTTGTCATTTGATGATTTAAAGTGTGTTATAAATGCTTTCAGACATGATCCAGCCTTATTCCACGACACGGACTCTGCAGTCATCGCACAAACTTTTATTAAATGTCCCGAAATCCCGTTTAAAAACCAAAGGAGACCGTGCCTTTTCGGTTGCGGCACCTCGTCTCTGGAATGACCTGCCATTGGAAATCAGATGTTGTGCATCAGAGCATTTTAAAGTACTTTTAAAAGTTTTAAAGCCACTTTTATTCTGGGTGCATGCAATTAATCGCGATTAATCGTTGAACAGTTTTGGAATACATCCTAAAGAAAATGTGCCAACAATCTCAATTTCCATCATAAACTCATTGATGTCACTGCAGGTTTTTAAGATTCAACCCTGCATGAATGCACAAGCCCTCATTCCCTTATATCTCCTACTGTCTTCACATGCTGTTCTGCACTGCTCCATACATGCATAATGCCAGGGAAAATCAGCACGTTACACCTCTGGGGTTTGTGGTAAACTGGAGCTTTCCATAATTCAAATGTTGAAAGTGTGTGGAAAACTATAGTGGCCTATTCTCAAAAATTGTGTCAAAGAGTTGAACTCTGCAAAACAAAGAAACCAGGAAAATAGGTTAATTCTCTGCCATGCCCAGTGAGCTGTTATTAAATCTAAGAGCAGCATTGATTACATCAGGCTGGACAACACAATCTCATAGGAATTCATTACTATTTTACGAGCTGGCTAAATCATATGAATTTGTACAATCTTATTTGCACATTTTAGTATGATTTGTTTTTGGCACCCTGATGTTAGGTTTAGGGGTGGGGCTAGGGGAGGGGCCTCAGTATTGCTTTTTTCCTAATAGTCATGTTTTTTTTTTCAAATTACATTACATGAATTCATACGAATTAGCCAACTTGTAAAACAGCTATGAATTCCCGTGATATCAGGTTGTGGTAGCATAACAGATTTTTTTTACATTTTCTGATGTAAATGTGCCACCACAACAGTATATGACCTGTTGTATGAAAGCAAAACTACCTTTACAATTCAGATATTAAGCTACGCTGTTTAATATTATTATGTCAGAAAACTTAACAAGTACTCATTTTTAACAAAGGTCCTGTGTTTTGGTTCACTGACACCCACAGCGAAGACATCCGATGGTCTAATAACATTCTGTGACTGCTAACCTGAATCTAAAGGAACCAAAACAATGAGAACTATTCATGCTTCATAGCAGGACTTAAAAAGTTTTTGTATTTTTGCAGTAGACTACATTAAACTGACCTTTCAGCAGAAACCGAAAGGGACAGATTTGTAGCTACATCCTTATCTGTGGGTAAAAAGTTTACTGTGAATATAAAAGCTGTTCATTTGTACCAGCACCTCTGATTATTGTGTGCACTCCTTCCGTGTGTTTACACGAAATAAAGAATCACAGCTCTGGCGGCTACTGAAAGCTCGCCAAGGGCTCAAGGTGTATGTGAGAATAAGAAATGTTGCGTGCAAAACCGTATGCATGCACACAGAACATAAAGGGGATAATCTGGTGTTATGTAAGGTATGAGAAGGTTGCTTTACATGATACTTGACAACAAATGTCAGCGTTTCCGCTACATTCATTTTGCCGTGGCGGGCCACAACGCCAAAAATCCTTCCCGCCATGACTACTGTTACACACGTTTCCATTCATTCACAATTTGTCCGGCCATTGTTGCCAAGTTTGCAACTCTTTCACTAGATTTAGCAACTTTTCCGACCCATTTAGTGGCTTTTGCTCAGAAGACGCATATAACGACAAACCTAGCATCTTTTCGGATAAACCGTTCATTCAGTGGAAATTGTCGACAGGACTGCCCCGCTTGCGCAAGGTCTCACTTTCCTGATGCAGGAAACACGTCTGTGAGAGAGCGGCAGACGGCAGGGGGAAGCCAAAGACGCTAAAATGGAAAGGCTATAACCTTTAGCCAAAAAAACGTAACAGCTAATGCAAATGCCCTGGCTTCCAAGTGTGTGGTGATTTTATCAGACGATGTGTCTTGGTTGTAAAACAGAACTGACAAAGAAACAGAAAATACGTAAATGACAACGGCTTTATTGGGCAATAAGCTGTATGTAATGTTCAGGGAGTAAAATCGAAACGGGTTTGAAGTTGCAACTTTTGCTGCCTTCACGCACTCACGGAAATTCGATAATTCCCACTTCAACCCGGAAATAATTCATGGAACAGTGCTCTTTTAATGTTAAAAGATACTTGTAATGTTATAATGCTACTAATAAATTAGTAACATTAATGTTACTAAATCCAGACGTTACTTTTGCGTTTTTGGTGGGAAATATCCCACTTCCGAAGATGAAGTCCCAAATACGTTAATTAGCGTGTGACGTCATCAAGCGCCACAGTCATCAAGCACCACAGTTTCACAAAATCGTAGCGGAAACACTGAATGTAGAACTCGGCTCAAACAGCCAAACCCCAGCTGATGTTGACTGATATTACCTGTGAGGCTTCAACAATCAATAAAAACATTTGCATATGCAGATGTGCCAAAATATTTAATCTCTCAAACTGCCGTCAGGAAAACTTGGCATCATAACAGTAAGACGCATCTGTAGCGCAGCACCTGGAGGGCTCATGCGTGCTTGGTGTCTGGTCTGATGAGTGAGCGACCGGCACTTCTCTGGAAAACCTTATGCGTGCCGGCCGCACCTGGCTCGACAACAAAAGCAGGTGTTGCCATAGCAACCAGCAGGATTAACTTCAAGTTGTGCAACTGTTTTAGACAAGATCAGGAAGACGCTACTCTAAACAGTTCCCCCATTTCCTTTAATAGCCTCTACTTTCAATCTCTCACATTCGTTTTGTCTTCTCTCTCTTTCTCTCTGCTCTTAATCTTCAGCGCTAAAGAGCGATAACAGAGATGGGCCAACGGCCTGGGACCAGCACGAGAGTTTCAAACCATTTGACAAAACAGACACTTGTCCCGATGGTGCCACCAGAGCAAATTATAGATCAGTATTTGTTTGGCGCGCAAAGTTATTGTCTGTGATGGAGCAAGCTAAAACGTTGGCGGGGTAAGACAAAATCCAAACTTCTGTCCCGAAAATTTCTTACTGTTAATGGTATTGGAGGAAAACCAGGTGGAGGGTGAGAGATTCACCTCATGGCCACATCCTCTCGCTGTGGTGCCAGTGCAGAAGACGGGACATGTCGGCAGCATATGTGCCTCGCTTTGGCTTTAATTAGTGATTAGGGAAATTGTCACTTGGCAACTTTCACTTGTGAGCTCACCGCAAGGATCTCATGCCCAGCAACCGGCTTTACACTACTAACAAGTGGATAATTTCGAGGCAGTGCTTTAGCTGTTTACATGGTAAAACTCTATAAGGTCGTATCCTAAAAAAATCATCCATCTTACAATTCACAGATGCTGAATCTGCAAACACTCATTTGTGTTTGGGCATTTCGTCACTTCTCATGGTGTCTTTTAAGCATCTCCCAAGAAGTTGACAATCGATAAGACTAGTCAAAATGTTACAAACCCCTCAGGACACCTGCGTTCTGTTCCATGCGGATATATTTGGTCTAGCTGGTTTGAAATGCATGAGCGCATTCTATGTAAACGCCTTATGAAACTGAACCAGAAACCAAACTATTTATACAAGGCTTCCTAAAGATTCATTAGTCGACTAGTCGTTCAGGCAATCCTAGTCAATTTTGAAACTATGTAGTTTTCTACATCTCAACTTCCACAGCACTTCCTCCTGAAAGATCTGATAGTAGGATTGTTCCGATTGCGGTGGGAAGTAACAACGTTGCCAACTGCACAGAACTTATACTCTGATAGAATGCTAATTGCAGTCACACATGAGCCTTTTCTAGCCACGTTAGCTTCTGTTTTTGTAAATTTCCCTGCAGCTCGATACTATCATGTATCGGCGATCCACAGGCTGGCGATAGAACGATCTGACTATAGAGAATATCGCCCAACACTATCTGATAGATAATACTATCTTGAAATTGATCCAAAATGATACCGTCAACAACCGTGTTGTTCCGTCTTGTCCAAAAATGATGATCTATATAAAAATGAAATAGTCTTGTAAAGTATTTGGTTAAAGGGATTGCTCACCTAAAAATGTAAATTCTGTCATCATTTGTTCATCCTCGTGTCATTTAAATCTGTATATAACTCTTTATTCTGTGAAACACAAAAGAAAAATCTTGAGAACTCTCTCATATAGCTCAATTTGTAGAGCAATGATATGACACAGCAATGGTCATGGGTTCAATTACTCGGAAACACACATACTGACAAAACATACCGTGAACACACTTTAAGTTGTTTGGGATGAAAGCATCTGCCAAATGTGTGAATGCAGTTAGAGAACTTCTTTTGATCAGTCTCCGGTTAAGGTTGGTTAAAAGACGAAACTGACAGTTTTCTGAGAATGACATTTATCTGTTTAATCGTTTGCCGTGTGAAGCTTTGACCACTGTGTCAATACATTACTGCACTGAACAACTGAAGCTGAAACTAGACTGAAGTTTAATGTAGCAAACGGGACATACAAAACAGCTACATTCAAATGAACCTCTGAATTTGAATTTATCTTGAACGAATGGCAAAAGCCGAACTCGTCTAGTTGACTACACAACACAAGCATAATTTACAAATAGATGGGAGGTTACTGATGCATGAACTATAACCCAATCATGCCTATATTGTATGAAAACCCTTACAATCCCACATGGATAACTCTCAGCAGCATTATGTGCTGTCAGCATATACGATTCTCGGTATAGTCAAAAGCCATGGTTGATGATAACATTAACCACTGCAGACCTCAGCAGCCCCATTCTCCGGCTTCATACATCTGTGCACAGGATGTGCTGTAAATCAATACTATATGAAGTACAGTAGATATAATGCACTGTGTTTTGCAGCTCTGAGAGGAGCAAACTTGAGTTAAAGTCATTTATAGCATGTGTGAGCGATGCCCTGCTGGGATGTGGACATGAACTGAGGGGCTCTGCTGGAGGTGAGGATGGTGACAACATTCACACACAAGCTGGATGTCAGCCCTCCGAGATTGTTTCAGATGACTGAATGAACAGGGCTGCAGATGGACAGGGCTGTAAATGAACTATCAGACATGAGGTGGCTGATGCCAAAAAAACCCAGTCTGAGATTTTTAGAATAAAGATATTCAACAATTTTTAGTTTTTCCTACTATGGTAGTGGATGATGTCCCACAACTGAAAACGGCTAACATTCTTCCAAATATCTTTCTCTGTGTTCATTAGAACAAAGAAATTTATACAGGTTTGAAACAACCTGAGATTTTTTGTTTTTGGATGAACTATCCCTTTAAGTGTCTGGTACGGTGTTGCTAAATAGATCCTGTCCTATAGGAATCTTCTGATGTAAATTCTGAAGTCAGAATAATGCAGGAATGTCTTCTACTGTCACAGCACCAACAACAAACCAGACCACGTAGGTCTGACTGAAGAGTGAAAAGAGACATCAGCGATCAAGTTCCTAAATTTAATCAGCGTTTACATTATTTTACAACAGACTGAACCGTATCAAATCTACAGAAAGCACGAGAAATATGAACGACACAAATAATAAATATTTAATACGACAAGGGCAGGCTGAGGCAGTGAAGCCAGAAGTTTGCTCTTCATGGTTTGTCATCACATAATGGCCATAAAGGACATTTATTCCGGACGATTTCTAATTAAGAGCATCTAAGCACACAACTTACTGTGTGCTCTCCGATATACAGTCATGTGTCACAGCAACATCCCTGCTCTGTTTTAGAAGCCAAAATTTTAGACAGATGCGTTGGTTTGTTTTTCTGATGAGTCCTGTCAAGCTCCTCCCAACACAAAAACCCTGCAATGCAATTACATGAAATTCTATGAAAATGTTGGACTTATAATCACAGTGTCTGCCTGAGGTTACAGATTTGAAACTGTGAAAAAATGGCTGAACACAAACAGCATGAGGCAAATATTAAAATCTATTCTTAGCCTAACACCAGTAAAGACTCTTCAACACATCATAAAGCTGATAAACAACTCACAAAAAATGCTGCACACCAAACCTGATCCAAATTTGGTGATTTACAAATAAAAAATGTAAACCTAATTGCAGAATTCATCACAGCACAATATTTGGAAAAGGTTGTGAGGAAGCTCATAGTGTGTGTTATTTTGTTGTCGTGACAACAACCCTTGTTTGGGTGTGAACAGTCTAAGGCTGTGTTCACATTTGACTTCTTTTTTGACAAGAAAAAGTTGACAATGGCGCTGTGGTTACACATAGCAGCCGGCAATGTTCAAAGACAGCATTTGTGCACGAAGGCAGCTTAGAGAGACAGGCTTCATAGGCAGCGTAACGGAATTCAATTTGAATTATAAACAGAGAGCGTCTTTGCAATAACCAAACACATATTTAAAAACAACAATACTAATTTCTCGCTAGAAATGCAATCAAAAGTTATTGAAAGTGAAAATGAAACTTACATTTATACAATACAAAAATGTTTCGGCAGCCATTTTATTTTTTCGAGCTTGAGCCTTCTCGACCAATCACGTTTCTCGCCTGTTGTTATGGAAACAACAGGTCTCTGTCATTGGTTAGCTGTGAAAAAGGTGCTTGACGTAGGGCGTTTTTTCAGAAAAGTTGAACTTTATTCAACCTCAAAAGACAGCTCTGAGCTGCAGAAAAAGATGCTGGCGCTGGCGTTTAAAAAAGCGCTCAGGACTTTTTTGAAAACACGGTTTACTCCATAGGATTATAATGTAAAACAGATGCTAGCAGCTTCAAAAAAGAAGTCAAGTGTGAACACAGTCTAAGTGATGCTTTACTAGAGCAGAGTACAGTGGTGGTATTGTGTGAAGGAAACAGAAAGTGCACGGGTCAAGGTTCAATTCATCATTCATAATCAGATGTTGTTTCAGTATCATGCAGTCAATCATTTAATTGAAATGAAGCCCAAATTCCTTTCAGAGCCGTCACTGTCTCAAGAATTTACAAGCCTCTTTTTCTTTTGAAAGTTGGGCTATTAACTATTTCATTGGCTGCATACTTCAAAATGTCATTGTTCATTATTAACAGGCTGTAATCGATGTTCCCATTAATTTCCATACATCATTAAAGTTTTTAATAAAGTTAAAGTAAAGCCTTAAACCCAAACAGAATACTAGTGTGCAACATCATAGACAACAGGAATAATCATGAGACAACAGAGGCTTGATTTAAATCTAGACTTCAAGTCTGAAGTCTAAAGTACAAAAACAAAAGATACGTATAATACATATTTACTGTATTAAGCTCTAACGTTATACGCCAAAATATATACTTAGGAAAAAAAGTGCAAATATAACTGAATGGACGCCTTTCTTGAGTATCCAAAATAACCTTGAAAAAGATGCAATTATGTTGAAAATGAACCCTGCTTAGCATCATTATGTAGATTGAGAGAGCAGGGTTAGGACATCCTGACATGTGTTTCCATTACTGCACAGAGCGTGTCCATTAAGCCTGGGCCTGTTTCACATTTGTCCTTAACAGCCATTCCAGAAACAAGCAATTTCATATAGGGCCTGTATCAGCCGTAGGTTATTTGCATTTCCTGGTAATAAACACAATAAATTAAACTTTAATTAATGAAGATTATTACACAAAATTTGGTCGTACATACATGTTTGTTTTTTCACCTAAGGTGCTTGTATAATGTTTCATGGCCACCCTCTCTCTCACTCTCAGAATGTATCAGGCCCATCGTTTATGCTATAAACACAGCAATTGTGAAATGTGCTTAACAGGGCTGTCAAACGATTAATCGCATCTAGAATAAAAGTTTGTGTTTACATAATACACTGGATGTCTGTGTACTGTGCATATTAATTTTGTATTCATAAAAACATACACATAAATGCATATTTTTAAGAAAAATAAAACATGAATAAACACTTGTAATTTTAATTATAGGTAAATGGAAATAAATATGTACATATTTCCTAATGTATGTGTTTACAAATACAAAATAAATATGCACAGTACACAGACATAATATGTAAACACAAACTTTTATTCTGGATACGATTAATCGTTTGACAGCCCTAGTGCTGAACGATGCCGGCACGCTATAAGCTCTTCTGAATCAAAATATCACCAACATTTTATTACTTTAAACCAAAATGAAGCATTACCCAAACAATATTTTATAAAAAGCACAGGACAGCTCTAGGTATTAAACTATACCTCTCCCGATGCCTTTAACCACACATCATTACCAAAACAATAAATCGATCATAAATACGTGATAAAAATTGTCCAAAATCTGGCCAGCTCTGGGGTCCTGCATCTGCCCAGAAGTGCAAGCCGAACATTCGTGTTATCGATTGGGAAGAGAAAGCAGAAATCATCACAGCAGGAACACCGTCGGCATCACAGCACAATGTCTATTTGATCACCCTGACAGTGTCTATAAAAACTGTTTAATCAGGGCTCCAGCGGAGAAGCTCAGCTCAAACACAGAGAGGATTAACCGTCCCACCACCTGCCTGTATAATAGGGCTGTGTATTGGCAAGTGCCTCCCTATGCAATACATATCACGATAGATGGGTCACGATACAATATATTGCTATGTATTTCGATACGATACACATTTGCGATATATTGCAATACTTTAAATAGAAAATGTCAAAAGTAGAGCTAGAAATACAACATGCTGTGCACAAGCGGGGGTTTTCTGTAAGGATAAGTGTAAAAACATCCCTTACCTCTGCAGAGTGGCCATGGTGTGCGATGCATGGACCTTTAGATCAGAGGTTTGGGTTCTCAAACTGTGGATTGCCCCCACTCAAGTGGGTAGCACAGGGGAATAAGGTGGCTTACGCAAGTGACTTGGCTGTTGTGGTGCATTACAGTTAAAACACCGAACATGGGCAGTATAAAACCCCTGGTTCATCCGTGCTGTAAATGTGCTGGTGTCACATCCGTGAAAGCACAATAAATGTCATTGTTACTTTTCTTAATAAACTTTTTGTCTAATGCACTGCTGTAGCCAAGTGACTTGTGTCATGACTTGTGAAGCCCACAAACAGCATTATTTTATATAACTCATTACTCCATGACTTATTTTGAAAACCAAAGCACACCCACACATCAGCTCTGAGAGCTCCAAGCGTTCTTATATTTTTCACCATGCTCGCTTCCACTTACTTTTGGCCATATGTATATGACATGATTTAAAAAAAAATATTGATAGTAGAGGTATCACTATCAATACACTATCGAAAAAAAAATACTGCGATATTTTTGCACAGCCCTACTGTATAAGGTCTGAAAATACAATTAAACAAGCCGCCAGCTCCACGATTGCTGTGTTATGACACCCAGAAAAATATCCTTCCCTCCACTTTTTGGTCTTGCATTTCAGCTTGACCCAATTCAACCAGATGCTATGGACACTAAAAGCAAGTATTTAATCTAGGATTTAATCTATGATTTAACCTGGATATAATCAATATATATAATCTTTTAATGACACGTTAGAATGTAAAATAAGTAAAAAAAAATTAAGATTCTGTACTTCTAGCAATTCCTTGATACACAAAGTTAAAAATTGCCTTGGTTTCTCAGACCAAACACCTGCTTTTAACTTCCACTGACTTTTTATTTCAATTTGAGCTGTACATTTGGTTTTACATTTACATGTATATAAAAATAAAGTGGACTTTTAACCACACTTTCAGCATTTTAAAGGAATCTGCATGAAGTCAAGTGATGCTGTACAGTCCCCGCCATATCTCTCACAACCTAGAACTCAAAAGCATCTCTCAAGATGGGAAACAACAGCATGCAGATTATGTCCAGCACTTTTGGCTTTGCACCATTGCACCATCAATAGACTGGAACGTTTTCATGCCCTGACACGCTCAACCATCCACCACCTCTTCCCCTTAAAAAGGCCAGGCCTCAACCTGCATCAACATGCACACTTGTGTATGTTATCACGAGGAGCTAATGCGACAATGATGAAAAGAATCCGCCGCCGAGCCACTTCTGGAATCCATGGCCTAATGATACAGAACTTGGGGCTGTCAAATGACAGTTCCTCTGCTTAACTGACGAGAAGAACCTCATTTGGTTCCCGCTGTGACATGTCAGATAAAGAGGCTGAACCGTGTTTTTGAAAGCAGTGTGGAGAAGCCTTACAGCGACAGACAGCACAATAAAATCAATAGATATTCTGTTAAACCGCTGATCAGTCCTGCTCACGCCGGGACATGCATACATATTTAGAAGTGTTTTTAGAGGCTACATGGTAAGACAAACATCCAGTTCTGATGCAGAAACAAAGTCTGTTTACAGAAGTTGTGTCACTCGGCGGCCATGTTTGCATTGCCTCTGGATAGCTATTTACGTCACAGCAAGTCAACAGTCCTATCTCCTTAAATGATGGAAGGCAGATATTTCTAAAATCGCTAGCAAAAATGACAATTAAACAGCATATTTTTGACCAATAATTAAACATTGATATGGACTGTACTAAAACTTTGGTTAGCTAAGCTTAAATTGTGCTAAAAATCACCTTTTTAGAAGTTGCTTCAGCTACTGCGCATAGTCACAGACTGGCAAGCGCCTCACAAGAGCCCTGCCCCAGAGAATCATCAGTATTTAATCGACTGATGATTGGATCTTTTTATTGGAAAGCGTGACTTTCTTCGCTAAAGCGGCCATAATGAGCGTTGTATTCCTCCCCATTTATTGTAATGGCACAGTGGCGCATCTTATTAATATATATTTTCTTTGTGTAGAAAACTATATGAAATTGCTACATTGCTGGGAGCCACAAACAGCTCACAGTAAAACCGGGACACTGCGTTGTTATTCTATCGTCTGTCATTGATTGTCAAGAGTGTACAAAGTTACATGGAAAACTGAAACACTACCATAAACTCAAGCACTTTCTTACACACGTAACCAACTTCACTACGCATTTCGTTTTTTTTATAAATGGCAAATAATTGACACTATTCATCACAAGCGGAAACTGCCTGTAAAAGCATTCTACCGTTGATAAACACGTATCGAACTAAGTTTTCCAAGACTGTTAAATTTTGCCCTAAGCAACCCTAAAAATCTATTTCTTACTGTGGCAAACAGTGTACACAACATAAAGAAATGTAATATCACAATACACAGTTTTGCAAACCTTATCTGCCTGGAAAACTTTAATATTTTATAAGGTGGCAATTTTGTATTGTATGTTGTGAATACAACAAAAACAAAATTAATTTAAAAAAAGCAAGAATTAAAGCTCCACTCCAATCTCAACCCCTAAAACTAATAAGATTATAGAATTTCATAAGATTGACCACCATGTAAAATAATAATGAATTGAGATTTTGTTGTTTTTGCAACATAATAATTTTGCCTATCAACATCCACTTATTTGTAGTATCACTGTACTATACACCCACTCATGGAAAACACATTACTAAAACATTTTGAGACACTACAATAACACTAAGAAAAGAAACAGTGCTTGGTTAACTGACAATGGCACTTTGCTTTGTAACCTCACGTGTGAATTACAGAGCTAAGTTACTATTACCCGATAGTTATGCAAGTACACAGACACTCACCCACAGCAGGTGCATCATACTCGTCCCCCAACAGGATCTCTGGGGCAGAGTAAGCCAGCGAACCGCAACTGGTGGTCAGCTTCTTCCCCGGCTGAAACTTATTACTGAAGCCAAAGTCGGTGAGCTTGACCAAGCCCTGCTTCTCGAAGAACACCACGTTCTCGGGCTTCAGGTCACGGTGGACCACGTGCAGCCGATGACAGTACGAGATGGCATGCACGATCTGCGCAAAATATTTCTTAGCCAGCTCCTCGCTCAGCCCCTCCTCGTGCTTCATGATGTAATCGAACATGTCGCCCCCGTCGCCGAGCTCCAGGATCAGGTACAGTTTGGTCTGCGTGTCGATGACCTCATAAAGTCGAACGATGTTGGGGTGCTGGACCAGTTTCATACAGCGGACCTCCTGGAAGAGGTGACCGGTCGCTACCGTGTCCAGTTTGGTCTTGTCGATCACCTTGACCGCCACTTTTTCACCCGTGAAGACGTGACGTGCTAGTTTGACCACGGCGAAATGGCCACGGCCGAGTGTCTTGTCCAGGTCGTACAGCCCGGCGATCTTACCGTCGTACCCGCGCTTGATTCCCGCCATGATTGCCGGTCCTCCGGTGGGATGGAGGGGGCAGTGGCCCCTGGGGGAGGGGTGGGGCTTAAACCGGAGGGAAAATCCAGCTCACTTCAGCAGGCTGGCTGGTAACAGCAAACCCATGATGGCTGGCTCCTGTTATTCAAAGACATACAAACACAAAACAGTAATAAATTGATATAAATTATATTGTGTAATCTAGAAACCCTAAAGATATTAACAATATAAATTAGAGAGGGACCGAGACTAAATTTCTCCGCCGATTATTCAGTGATATCTGCCAATGACAATTCTGACGATTAAATAAATATTTCTTAACTTGCTGAATGTTATTCATTTATATGACTATTAATATTGAACATCAAACTGGTGATGTTTCTTAACATTTTTCTCTAAACAGAGGACAAATTCATTGCATTTTCCTGTCTTCTTTTAGATTTTTATCGGCTGATAGCTGATAGTGTGAAAAATTGCTTTTATCGTCCAATACTGATCATTGTCTGACATATCGGTGCATCTCTAATACAAATACAGACATTTTCAAACCACCAGTGGATTTCACTAAAAATATGAATACTGAAATGAAGCTACAGAGCTGTTTCAGTGCCACAGGCCCTTAACATGCACCAGCACAGATTTGTATTGATTTCCTTTAGTTAGTGAAAAAAATAAAAGCCACAGGTCCGGCTGGTAAGCTGGTGCTCCAGAGGAGAGGCTGCTTTTCCAAAAGAGCTGATTGAATTTGAGTGGCATTAACCTCAGGCCAGTACTGAAGATGACTCCACAGAGAGCTGCCTCAACTTTCACATGTTTTCCTTACATCCTGTTTCTTTTACACATCTCCAAGAGTCACGTCACCCATCACAAGGGATGCATTAGGGTGCAGCTATGACAAATGTCATGAAAGACAGAAAATGTGATTGGGGCTTGCTTGTGCAATATTTGTTAAGCAGCGCGGAAGTGGCACGGAAGCAGCAGTGCAGCGATCATTTCAGCGCCGAGTCTATTTTTGCTGCGCTGCTAACGCTCAATTAAAGCGACAGTGCATTCTTTATGGACAAAATCCACATGGATTGACAAGAAAAAGTAACACTTTTACCTTTAAAGCATGTAAGTGGTGTCTAATCTGTTTTTAACAGTCGCCATGAGTTTCAAAAACACTTTACAAGGAGTTTTTTTGGCCAAAACCACAAAAGCACATTTAAAGGATTTATAATACAAGTATATCTTAAATGTTATGCTTATATTGCATATGAAGGAGTGGAAAAGGATCGTATTACGCTGTCAGTCAGTGTACTGTCTGAAACCCATTGTCATCATAACCTTCTGAAAAAAAAGATAAAACTACATAGACATCATGTTATATGCTTATATTGAGAGAAAAGCATTCGCATCACAAGTCAGTCACTCTCTCCTATGGTGAGTTAACCCTTAAGTGACTTCGTATCCTTCAAAGCACGATGGCCTTTTATTTATAACTTGTACTACATAGATCTAAAAGAGCATGAAACAGGCGGATATAACAAATCATAGTTATGCAATCTACTTAAAAGCGCTTTGATAAAGTTCTGGAAGATATTTTGCTCATTGATGTACATAACGTAATGTGAAATTGCATTGTTGTACTGTGGTAACAGTTACCCAGGCAGCGCGGTGCACGGTGCATATGCTGCGGGTATGAAAGGACAATGGGCACACGCTGCTAACGCTCTCCCTACGCGCTGCAGTATGAAACGGGTGTTACTCCAGCGCTGTGTGTGCAATGAGTCACTAAAAACCCTGTACAGGCCACTACTTTTCCAAAGTGCCTTCATATACAAGAGCACGAGAATAAAAACAAGGCTCATTAACAATAAACACTACAGGCCACGATAGCCATTAACAAAAAGGAGTGTTCTTTTCATAAAACAGTGCTTGTTGGGGTTTAAGAGGAGCAATCATTTTTGGCTCTGGATTGTTGTTCTGTCTGTTGTACTAAAAGCTGATTATTATAGATATTAACACCTAAGATCATATTCAAGTGAGACTTTGAAGGTAATATCAGTGAATGCACGAATAATCCTGAATTTTTCCAAACATGGAGATGCTCAAAACCCGGCCGGTGTGCGTGCGAGAATAACAATGCCGCACAGAGGAAATGCAATACAGCACTTCAGCCCGGCCATCAAGCTTAAATAAATCATATTCACTGTAACGTCTAACACTGGCTGGCCACCAATTACCATGCAGCTGTAATGGATAGATACCTTGAATATTCAATGTCGAAACACTAAAAACAGAATACATTTACAGACTTTTTCGCAATTACAAACTAGAAAGTAAACGTTGTCAAAGAATTCCTGCTACACAAGCATGTCAGCCCACAAACTTCCAGTGAAATGCTGTTCATAACCAAGAATGCCCTGTAAGTGTTGTGTAATATTACAGTCTCTCTGATTACAGATCAGGTTAAATCAGGGCTAAGGTCCATGCCTTGTGCTTGACTCATTCTCTGAGTTTTACATCAGTAGAACTTCGACATGGTTTTTTCTCATATTTAAAAAAAACATACTAATCACAAATGATAAGACAACCATAACAAATCAACAATTGTCTGGGAAGAGTTTTACTTTTCAAAGGTTACTTAATGTGATTACAGGACACTTGACTGAAGGAACGTGTTACACACCTTAAACATTCCAGCATGACTAACAGGTATGAAGTGTGCATTGATCAGACTACAGTACCGTACTCATCGCTTACTTGTAATATTGAGCATTAAAATACTCATAATGGACCGAAGCTCAAAAGTGAAGCTTTTTAGGATTAAGGGAAACCATCAATTTGCCTTAAGCATCAGGACAACAACACATTAGAGCCTTTCAAAGCTCATAGTGCCATTATACAAATCATAGCTGTAAACATTGGCAAGTAGCCATGGGTCATGAATGTAATGACAATAAAAGCTGTCAGTATTAAATGTTGCATGGCAGATCATAGAACTAACGTTACAGTTCATCAGAATCAGAAAAATACACCGCAAACAAGTGAACTCACATTTATCTTCTAGATATTAAACAACATGCATCGACTAAAATACCAGATATTAACCCACATGCATCGACTAAAATCGTGTGACAGTGCGAGGCTGAAATACGGATACAGCATCCGTGTATCTGCTTTCACCTGACAGGAAAGCTAATGGTGATGGTGGGAACATCATGTGGAAGCATGTAGAGAACTGATATACCCATGCACGGCAGGCCTGATCTGGCTCATAAGCTGCTTATAAGCCCCACACATCCATTGAGAGGAAGACAGTAAATAAAAGCGAACTCGCTAACGTTACACACTACGAACACAGCACATATACACAGAAACAAAGGCGGTCCAGCATCTAACGTTAAGGCCACCACGGATCATGCACGTAGTTGTAAGATCACATCTAAGGTAATAATAGACCTTTAATGCACGTTTATTGTGTCTCAGTGCAGATGCTAGCCGGCTAACTATGTTAGCATTTAACCGCACTATCAGCCAAAGCTTTGACTTACCGCTCGCTCCGACGAACATTAAAACCGCTTTTTAAAGTCCTATATCCCGGTAGTATCCCGGTAGTAGTAGATCTGAAGACGACAGAGAATAAGGCCTGGCTGAGTGTGAGTCCAGCCCTGTGTGTGATGTTAGTAATGAACAGTGTGTGTGTATGTGTAAAGACTGGTGGAAGTGCGACTCTCAGCGCTTCTCGCTCTCCGCCCTGAAACCAGTAAACTGCAAGGAAACACTGGATCAGTTATTCACGCTCAACCAGACTGCAGTCACTATTTCACCAGCAGGGGCGCAATATGGCGCATCCCCTACAGTTTGATGGTACCGGTTGGACATGACGTTTTAATAACACGTGACCCATATTTGACCAATCACATGTCACTTTAACAAGCCGGAAATGGTGTCGAATTAGACGTGCTTGTCTTTTCTAGGTTTAACGTCTATTTCTAATATTAAAACAGCCGCATTCTTGTACGTCAATGGAGCGCTTTTATAGTGTGAAAGGCTTTGCATTCTGCAAAAGCTTTCGCTGTCAGTGCATTCATGTGGGCCTGCCATTGCACTGCGCACATTTTAACGAATTTTTTAAATCACGAAAGCGTGCAGTTAAATGTATCCACATGCATACGGGAGATTATTCAACTAAACCTTTCAGTTTAGCAATAGCTCTGTTTGTTTGTCTTTAAACACCGCACCCTCTTCACAGACCTGTTTTTATTTATAAATGTGTGTTGTATGAGACAACATTTTTCGTTGGGTAAAGACAGTTGATGTAAACTGCAACTTCAACAGAGTTCAACAGAATGTAGTTGCAATAGCTTTTGTTACTGTACACTTCACTAGAAAAAAGACATACAGGCCAATGTCTCAAGAAGACTAAAAGCACAGACAATGCGATTATTAGCATTTAAAACACTGAATGTCTTTAAAGGTTTCGACTGTCATCTAGTGGCACACGTTGCACTGTTAAATCTTTTTAAAGCGCGCAATTACTTTCAGATAAATACAGCATTCGAAAGCATATGCGTACGTGTGTGTCGATAAGCAGTGCGAGTGCTTTAAAGACACATTTTGTGATGTCGTGCTGTCACAATTTTAATAAACGCTTATTTTTATTCGACAAATGTGCTCTAGAGGGCGTTGTGTTACCGCTTACAGTGAACTAGAAACGCGATATCATTGAGAATAAACTTTGAAAGCAAATAATATTTTTTCAAACTTTAAATTCCTGGTATGTTTTTTCTTGCTTTGAAAGTAGTAGCTCATTAGTATGAGTTGTAGTTTTGGCAAGGCATTTCATTGTGAAAAGCTGTATATGTAGCCTATAATAAACACGCATAATAAAAACGCAGTAGCCCTGGTTTTGGTTAGATTGATTAACATTTTTATTTACTAGAAATATAATGGTTAAATATGGTTATTGTTCCTGTAGCGAGACAGTAAATTAAATGTGATCACTGTGCTTTAACTGCAAATGCCATACTTTATGCTTACTGTAGTAAAAAAAAGGACACCAAGAAAAACATTTGTTAAGTAAAGTCAAATCTATTATTATTGTTATTGTTGTTAAATATAATGACGTGTTTAATATTACAGGCCTACTTGGCGGATCTCAGTTGAGCCGTGTTGTTCTCGCGATAAAACCCAGAGGCATTCGTCAGACTGGTTAGCGATAACAAGATCTCGCGAGGTTTCGTCTTCTGAACTCCGTCATCACTGTGGGTGGAGATTTCTTCCGCAGCTGTGTTAATGCTCGCCGAAGACGTCTGACGGAGTCAAATTTGCGCTACATAACGATTAAATTGAACCGAAACGATGTCTGTAAATCACTGTGGTGAATGAACCCATCGTGTATTAGGCGCAATAATTGACAAAACGCCTCGCTTGGGTGCTGTAAAGTTGTAAATGATCATTGGCACTGTTTTTCTGGAGCTGCTATTGAAACATTGTATCCGCAGTAAATTCACATCACCTCGTCCTGTCTCACCTTTCTTCACAGGTATGATGATACACATCTGCTTCTTGCATGTTGTTTGCGATGCGTTTATTTGTGTCTGTTCTGAGAAACTTGCTGCAAAGTTTTTTTCGCCAGTTGACATGAAAATATATCTATTAATTTTAACTCTACAGATCATCCACACGATCTATAGCCTAGAGACATCACGTAGCAGATCACATCTTGATTTGGCCTCTTAACTAAAAAAGAAGAAAAGATCAATATCCGCATTGAATTGCTAACTTGTTACCTGTTGTGATGATGAGGTCACACAGGAGAATATGTATATTGCACAGTCTTTAGTGCTTTTATTTAATTGTATGAGTGGTCTGTACTCACGAGTCAGATCTCTTTGAACCGTTGGAGTAAAATATTTTGCATTATCCTTGCCTGATTATTGCAAACAGGGACTATTATAAGAGCATACCCTGTCAATATCAGAAATAAAACAGGAGCAAGAACGGAGAGACAACCCTGGGTGTGATGCTGCCATTATGATGCATAGGTCTTTAGAATAGATATCAAGCTGCATGCAAAGTCAGAATAAAAGGATTTTGAGCATTGTTTATCACTGTAGAGTCAAGGCACATGAATGCAGTCAGCCTGAGCAGAATGAATAGAAGTTACACCGGGTTAACTTTTCTCTTTGATAAGGACGTAAATGACTGCCAGATGTCACTCTCAAAGTCACTTAGACCAGTGTGAATCATTAGCCACAAAAACATCTCAACCCACTCATTTTTCTATTGTTATTAGCTTTTCCTGTATTTTTTATACTTGTACATTTCGCTCTACTGTATTCTTACTGTACAAGTTCTGTGAAATGATGCAAAACGCTAACATAAGGAATTATGATCAGTTTAATTCAGTGCATGAACTGCAGCCATTTAATTTAAGATGGTGGTTCTCAACAAAATGTATGTTAAACCCCAAAACACATCAAGGTATTTATTTTAACAGACTAAGTACAATTAAAAAATCTTACACTTTCACCAATGGCAGCTCTAAAACTTTTTTCTTGTATACTGTCCAGCCACTTTAATTATTTAGTACTTTTTTTGTGAAGTTCTGTCTAGAAAGCCAATATCCCAGAGTGGCCCTCTCACTGTTGCAGATGGAAACCCGTTTTTGACATGTACTGTTCATTGAAGCTGCCAGTTTGGAACCTCTTTATTTCTCAAACTAGAGACTCTGATGTACTTGTGATGTTGCGCCGTTTTTTCTGTCCTGGTTAGAGCCAGTTTGCTGTCCTCGTTTAAAACAGCATGAAGTAGCCTAGCCTTCATCTCTCAAAAGAACAGTAGGGTGATGAGTTTTCAAAGAAAGCAGTTTCTTATTTTTAAATAATTTTAAATCATTACTTGCTGTACTGGGTAATTTTGTTATAAAATGTTTATTTCAAATAGTAATAATAATTTGCATTAATAACATAAATCATATTTTTGATTGCATTTTGATCATTGAAATAATGAGCAAAAGTATTAATTTCTATCATTAACAAAGATAACACTATTTTCAGACTTTTATCTGTAGTGAATGATGGTGCATTTTATTTATCATTTCATTTTTTCCTGCTCCAGTGTTCTGTCGTTTTGCTGTCCTCAACCCAAAGCTCTGCAGTGTTGCGTATAGTCTTTCTCCCCAGAGGCAGGCTGACATTGTTTCCTGTAACCCCCACTGAAAGGCTTCTTCAGACCTATTCTTCATCTGTCCCTGAGGAACAAAGGCATGCTGAAGATATTTGCATGCTTCAATGCTTACTGTAGTCAATCAGCATGCCGCTTATTGGAGTTAATAGTCATAAGCAGATAATGGGACATTCCTTTAAAGTCCGTTAAAACCAAGAACAAGAACAAGAACTATAAAGATAATGAACAATATATATTAGCATCTATACACCAATGGACAATAACGTTATGTTTATTCTAAGATTGCGCGGTGCAGTTTCACATTATAGTTGTGGGGAGGACTCTGCTATTGTCTTACATTAAGAACAATTAGCCTACAATTTTTACAATTTATAGCTATATATTGTTGGTGTGAATGGGCCTTAAGATTACAAGACGTAAAGGACAGAGGACAAATAAGAGAAGACAGGTGGCTGCTGTGTGGACACTTTTTCAATTACAAGTTGTGTAATCCAGAGTCACTTATAAGGGTTGTCAAAATAAAGTTACTGTACTAATTTTTTGCATACATGAAAGAATGCATTAAACCAAAATGCCTTTATAAAAATGTAACATTGTTTTATATTATATAAATTATATAAAAAAATAGCAGATTGGATTAAAATGTTCATTGTAGTTCATAAGAAAAGTGCATGTCAGATCTGTTACCAGCATAAAAAAAGTGGAAAAATCCAAGTTGGTTCATTCAACCGACATGCTGTTAGTAGAAATGAGATAGCATGACTGATCATGAAGACTATAATTCTGAGACTTCTTCATAACACGGTAGGTCCAGTGTCAACACAACTGACAAAATTGAGACTTTTTGGATTGGTTGCAGGGTTGTTTTTAGATGACACATAGCGTCTGATTCATCAGGCGTTGCTTTACCTTTTTTCATGAGCTCACCTGCCCATTCAGTCTTAAAAGTTAATAGAAAGCAAACTTAGCTTGCTGTCCCTGAAGCAGGATTGAGCTCGAGGTCCGAGCTAAACCCCTCTTATAACAGAACTGCACAGCAGAAGAACAAGATTAGTGAAGAGGAAATGGGGAGGAGGAGGGATGCAGGAAGAATTGTTGCAAAGACTGACTCTTATACACCCTTAATGGCGATTGACAGTACTGAATGTTTAGGCTTTTAAATATACGTTTAGAACTTAATTTAGTGCGATAGAGCAACGTTGTTTGGATGGGATCAAAGGGTGTTGACACAGGATGCGTGATTCTCTTTAAAAACATCTAGGCTTGAACGCAGATACATGAAGAGGTCATGAGATGAGTTTCTGCAAGTCAAATGATTTTGAATTTGATATGGCTTCTTTAAAACTGAAGAGGCTGAAACACTGTAAAATGTTCATGGTGCAAAGTGCTGTTAAAGCAGCAGGTTTTGCAACACATTTAGATAGACTAACAAATAGAAACAAGCACTGATGAAGAATTCAAGTACTCTGCTGTTTTATTTTAAATAATAAAGAATTTAAGACCAAAATCCTTATTCCTAGGCATAAAAAAACAAAAACATTTAACAGGAGACATTAGGAGTACGTACTGAATTTGAATGAGTACCTACCTATTGGCTGTTAAAACAGTACGTTCTATATAGAGTGGGAGTAGTGTGAATACATTTCGGACATACTGCATCCGCCATGTTTATGGTCATGTGACCTATGACATATTAACAACCTGTACGTAATACCTGATAAAAACATAATTTAGTCACGAGAAATTAATTTATTGGCACTTACATTAAAAAGGGACATCCGCCTTAAAGGTTTCTGCTATTTTTGTTTGATTTACTTTTGAACGTTTGAACGTTTCTCAGCTCCCGTGGCATCATGGGATAGAGAAGTGTCCATCCGATCCGCACTCACGAATCTCGGCAAAAGCAGTAGACCATCCGGGTATTTCTCGCCTACTGTTTTTTTGCATACTGAGGTTTCGGACATACTATTTGTGACTCATACTTATTTTTGCCTACTATATAGAATGGAAGTAGGCGATTTCGGATGCAGGGAATGATTGTGTCTCCTCAGCCCCAGAGTCTCCTGTCGTGGGCAGGGAATCTCCTTGCTGGTCCTGAAGGGACTCGTCGGAGAAGAAAGCCACTGGGAGACTGAGAGCGTTGTCTTTCCAGGAGCCTTATTAAAATGCATTAGAAGCACTAGGCTGCCTTCCCCCATCATCGTGGTGCTTATCATCCACATAGCAAACAGCCCAGCTGTACACAAGGGAGCTGTGCGAGCCCCATCAGCCAGGCCCGTATTCCCGCTCACTCACACGCACACATCTCATTGACTCTCGTCCCCTCCGAAAACCCTCTCTTGCATGAAGTCACCCCTTGCTTTCACTCGTCATATGTACTGAAAGGACAGCGTTTCAAGGACGTGAGCTCTGCTCGCTGAGCTCTTCCACAGCCAAGAGATTTAGATCTGGACAGCCTGCCTCTCTTTCTCTTTAATGTTTTTGCCTATCTCTTTGCCAAACAAATCAGTTTTGAACCATATTATCCATGATAAGAGCTCAGAAAAGTCAATATGCATGAATGTACTGGATTTAGCGTGGTTTTTTTGTGTGTGACAACAAATAAACCTTTAATAATCTGTTCCATATCACAACGCATTACATGCAGGCAGTTGAACATCTTCCAACTGGGTTTTGCAGACAGTTTAGTTCATAGCCGCTAACAAACACATGCAAGATCTAAACGATAACAAAGCATCGAAGTATGTGAAGCACATGTGCTCGAACACAATCACAAGATTCACAACTTAAAGCATAGATAGGAGAAGGACATCTGCCGCGGTCTATAAAAGAAACAAATGAGCCATATCAGCTGCTAACACAAGTATTAGCCGTTTGGCCGAGTCAAAGATAAAAGATATTAACAAGATGCCACTTCTGTGAATGTGCTTGCAGTGCTTAAAGGACGGAAGCCCTGCCTTCCAATAAAAAGCCAATCATCAATCTATAACGACTGATGATTTTCTAGGGGAGGGACTCTTTGTGAGGGACTTGCCAGGCATGCATGCATTTTTTTTGTAGAATTTAAGCTTAATAAACAACTTATACAGTGGATTTATTCGTTGGTGAGAAAAAAGTTTTTTATCATGACCTTAGCCATTTGACGCATAAGCCTTTCCCCACTCAAGTAGATTGAAAAATATCTAACCGGAGATTTACATTTAGCAGACGCTTTTCTCCAAAACGACTTGCAGAGAGAAGATAGTTGGTAGAAGTTAATGTATAATGGCTGAATTAAATGTATAGTTTACCCCAAAAACGAAGTCTCTCATTATTTATTCATTATTTATTCACCCTCATGTCATTCTAAACCTGTATTCTTCTGCAGACCAGGTTTGAAGAACATTGGAAACGAAACAACATTGGACCCCGTAACCACTAAAATACATTTCTCAAAATATCTTCTTTTGTGTTCCACAGAAGAAAAATGTCATATACAGGTTTTATATGACATGAGGGTAAATAAATGATGACAGATTTTTTGGGGGGTCACTTCAAATTAGGGATGCACCGAAATGAAAATTCTTGGCCGAAGCCGAATAAAAATGAAACACTTGGCCGAAGGCCGAACACCGAACATGGTTTTTTGCATTTATTCTATTTATTTAGCCATTTTTTTCACTATTGCATAAACTGAATGGTCAAAATGTGCTTTTTATAATTTGCCTTGCTTTTCAATAAAATACAATACAACTTAAAATAATATTGAGCAAAACAAAGTCAATTAATTGAAATTGAATAGCCTATATTAGGCCTATAACTGACTGCTAAAAGAATGTAATGTAAGTTACGATAAAAATATGAATAAACAAAAACTGTTGGATTATTATAGGCTACATTGCAAAATGATTTTAAGAAGAAAAATAAAACATCCAATGCAAGCAATTCTGACTGATGCCGACTGACAACCATATCAGTTCACGTCTCTCCTCCAAACTCCGATGCACAGAACATACTTTGACAAATTGTTTAGTACAGGTAACTGAGTGCACGCGACGACTATGATGTCAAAGGATGTCGACAGCCCGTCGACAAAGTTACTGACCGGTAAAGACGCTTTCACTCAGAAATTTACTCCCGCGAGACAAGTCCCATGTTGTGTCTTTCTCTGACACTTTAAAATGGTCCACACACACTTCCCAAATGTTTGCGTTGTTTGCATTAATAAAGCGCACGTGCGTCTGTCTGTGTGTCTCTCTCTCTCGAACACTGAACATGCCGAACATGCCTTTTTTCTATTTTCGGCCGAACATTCGGTGCATCCCTACTTCAAATTGCCCTATATAAGGAACCACAATATTTAGACACAAAACATTCAAGTTGCAGATGTATATACATTTTTGTGATAAGATCATTTTTACATTAAAAGCTAAAAAGCTGTGACAACATCACAGCCAATTAGAATGTTCTCTTTGTTTGCACGCTCGATCACACTCAATGCACTGTGTAGCTAGAGATTGTAAAACTAACAGCTCATTTCTTGTGTTTTCGTAGCTTTTTATGGTTTTCTTGGTGGAACGTGAGAACCAGCAAGTAACTCCCATTTCTCATCCATGTTTAATGTTTAGATGGATCTTGATTTAGATTCAGTCAACGTGGGTGAAACTACCAAGCACAATGCGACCAACAAAATTTAGTGTCACTCTTTGTTTGCCGCTATTGCTGCTTGTTAGCAGAAACTTGAATTATCATGGAGGAGATAGCTTTCATCACTACTACTTTACCACATTGCATCCGGTTAAGCCACATAGGTAGTGTTTATGTGAATAATGCACATTGTTTCTTCTGAAAAGAAAAAATGTGTTGCGCAGATGTGTGGAAAGATGTTTTGTTGGTTATTTTTTAATCAAGGCAAGGCATGAGCGTGCAGAGTCATTGAGATGAGTGAAGTTATTCATAATAATCACTGGCAAGATGGTGTAGGCGAATCATCTCTGAAGCACTGTGGGTGTTAAATCCTAGGAGATACAGACTGAATGTTGAAATGGATGTAAATAATTCCTCAGACCAAAATAGAGTCAATTAGAAATGGGCTCAATTGGAGCTTATGGCAGTTCTTGAATAGCTTTCTCACGCTCTCCATGTACATGTTTAAAAAAAAATCCTGAAAAAAACAATGCAATACAACACTGATCTAATTATCACCTGGAAGACATACTTTTCAGTGTCATTGAATATCTGGTACTGTGTTTTTAATTGATAATTAATTAGGAAGTATTAGAGATTATGAATAAGAAATAGCATTACATGAAAGCTAATCATGGCTAGATCTAATTTGGGTGTGTTGAAAGAAAATGCAAAATTGTGTTCGTGTCTGTGGCAATGCACCCCAGGGGTGTATCTGAAAAGCTGTTAGGGGTTTGTAACTGGTAATTCTGCAGTTTATATCTAAAATTTTCTAAGCAGACATCAGAGATATTCGGTCTTAAACAGTAATGGTAACTGATGGTGCCATTAAGGTTTCTTCCAGTTATTTAAATACATAGCTGAAATTTTGCATGTGTTCATTAGTAGGCAGATTTTTTTATGGATCCCGGGTTGCCTAATCAGTGAGGGGAATTAAGTGCACAACTGGCAACACCGCTGTTGCTGCTGATGTTCCTATCCTGCTGGATTCAATGTTTATGCCACTTAAATATCAAAATGAAATGCAATAGATGAAAAAGGAAGATTGTCCTTTGCTTTCTGGAGATTTGCATTTTTCATCCGCATGATGTGACAGCAAGAGGCTCTGCCGCCAGCTTACTGATGCTTGAATCATACAGTAGCTAGAATGTTTTCCCCCTTGATTTGTTGTCATTATGAGCGCATCTCAGTAGGAAAGGCTGTCGCTTTTTAAGATAACTGCTCCTTTATGTGCTTCCTCATTTTCTTACTTCCTTCTGAAAAGAAGTCTGTTTGTTGTCATGAACCAGCAGGCATAGTTAAAGCATTGCACTATATGCAGTTAACTACATGGTGAACTGATGGCAGCTGAATACACATGCAGAAAAAGTTTGCTGCGCCAAATTGTGTGAATGTGTGCAATCCAGCTGGTCACCTTTGGACTCTGTGGCCTCCATGGATGTTGTGGCTTGCCTACAATGCCAGCAGCTACGTTGTGTTGAGATGACATTTATGCTCTCTCAGCGGACATTCTTAGTTTTTAAAGTTTAAAACTTTTGATTTGAGTTATAGACAGTTATGCTGTAAATGTATTTGTCATTTGTAAGCAATGATAGACTATACTTAGAAGGTCATTATCACAAATAAATCCCAGTAGCCGGATAAGAAGCAGTCTTGTATGTCCTTGAAATGTTTTTTTGGCAATAAGGACCAGCTTCCTGTACATCATCCTGCTTATTTCATGTATGCCTGCCAGATTAATAATTAAAAGGTCATTTCGATTTAAAAATTAAAAGATTTATTTGAGTTTAAAACTATGGAAAGAGACAAGTGGGATAAAATCAAACTGGGACAGTGGTCAATCATGCAGAAGTCATTCAAAATATAGTCACACAAAAATGATAAGAAACATTTTTTATTCATCGATTAATCGGAAAAAATAATCATAGATTAATCGCTTAAAGGAGTCATATTGCACGGCTAAAACGAATATTATTGTTTGTTTTAGATGTAACGCAATGTGTATACACCATTTAAAGTTTAAAAAACTTTGTATTTTCCACATACCGTGCATGTTTGTATCTCCTCTTTGCCCCGCCTCTCTGAAACGCACTGATTTTTTACAAAGCTCATCGCTCTGAAAAGCGAGGTGTGCTATGATTGGCCAGTTCACCAGTGCGTAGTGATTGGTCAAATACTGCAAGCATTTCACGGAAATGTAACGCCTCTTACCATATTCAGAACATCAGGTTCCAAAGCAATTGTACTGACAGGCGATACAATGAGATTTACAATTACGCCCACCTTAACTACGTGTAGATTTGGGCGGTCTTAGTCAAATCATGTTACGAAGTTACGTAGATTCGATTTGTGGGGGTGTGGTTGCACGAGGCGTTTCAGGCAAGTCTGGTTGAGCATTCGCTTTTAGATAGAACGCATCTTTTGTTCCAACACTTTCATTTGTGCAATTTTACGTGTCTAATACATGCATGGGCAACTTATAACACACCAAAAACACAGAAAAACACGTATTTACGCCATATGACCCCTTTAAAAAATGTTCGTTGCAGCCCAAATAAAAATACAAATATAAATTCTTCAAAAATTCTACTCTATTCTATTCTACGTTAAACACCACTTTAAAACACTGCTTTACACCCAAAGCGTAGTACCAAGTTGGCTGAGTTACTTGTTGATCTGACTGTCTTTGTGATCATTGCAGGTGGAGCATGAGTATGTTGTGGGGGTCCTGCTGCAATGCGTGCTATTGGCTGTAGGATGAACCTGCCAGCAGTGCTGAACGGCCTGCTGGTGTCAGTGGTGGCAGCTTTGCTTTGGAAGTACGTTCGCCTGATTGAACACACGTCCCAGCTAGAGGAGGAGCTGCAGCTCACACGCCAGTCGCAGGAGTTCTCGCAGGTGCATATCGACTACCACGCCGCCCTGTTAGCGCTCCAGGAGCATGGTACCAGAATGGTCTGCACCGGCAAGATGCACACAGACCGCATCTGTCGCTTCGACTACCTCTGCTACTGCTCAGAGGCAGAGGAGTTTGTATTCTTCCAAAGCAATGCCTCCGTGATGCTGCCAAACCTTGGCCCTCGACGTTTCCAACCCGCCCTGCTGGACCTCTCCTCTGTAGAGGACCACAACACTCAGTACTTCAACTTTCTTGAGCTCCCAGCTGCAGCTTTGAAGTTCATGCCAAAACCTGTGTTCGTGCCAGACGTCACCCTTATTCTGAACCGCTTCAACCCCGACAACCTCATGCACATCTTCCACGATGACCTTCTGCCCATCTACTACACCATGCAGCAGTATTCAGACTTAGACGATGAGGCCAGGCTCGTTTTCATGGAGGGCTGGAGCGAGGGGGCACACTTCGATCTCTACCGCTTGCTCAGCACTAAGCAACCTCTACTCAAGGAGCAATTGAAGACTTTTGGGAAACTCATGTGCTTCACTAAATCCTACGTGGGACTGTCAAAGATGACGACATGGTATCAATACGGCTTTGTACAACCGCAAGGACCCAAAGCCAACGTTTTGGTATCGGGTAATGAGATTCGTCAGTTTACTTCCTTTTTAATGGAGAGGCTTAACATCACGAGAGCGGAGAAGATGGAGGATGATGGATACATTGTTGTTTTTAAACGTACCACTAATCGGCTAATCCTTAATGAGGCTGAGCTTATTCTGGCTTTAGCTCAAGAGTTTCAGATGAGGACTGTCACTGTGTCCCTGGAGGAGCAGTCATTCGATAGCATCATCCAAATTATTAGTGGGGCTTCCATGTTGGTCAGCATGCATGGAGCCCAGATGATCACCTCCATGTTCTTGCCCCGTGGCGCTGCTGTGGTCGAACTCTTCCCCTATGCTGTAAACCCAGAGCAGTACACCCCTTACAAAACCTTGGCCTCCTTACCAGGGATGGACCTTCAGTATGTTGCATGGAGAAATACCATAAAGGAGAACACGGTTACATACCCCGATCGCCATTGGGACCAGGGCGGCATCATCCACTTGGACAAAGAGGAACAAGAACGTATCCTTGCCAGCAAAGAAGTGCCGAGACATCTTTGCTGTCGTAATCCAGAGTGGCTTTTCCGCATTTACCAGGACACTACTGTATACATTGCCTCTTTTCTAGATGTACTCCGAGAGACTTTGAAAACCAAGCCTAATCTCAAAAAGTATAAGGTGGCCAGCACAGTACATCCTGGTCGAGTGAGAGAGCCCAAGTGCCAAACGTCGGTACATGCCACAAATGAAGCAAAGCTCTCGGTTTCATGGCAGATCCCTTGGAACCTGAAGTACCTAAAAGTTAAAGAGGTGAAATATGAGGTTTGGATTCAGGAGCAGGGAGAGAACACATATATGCCTTATATTCTGCCCCATCAGAACTACACCTTCACAGAGAACATCAAACCCTTTACCACATATCTAGTATGGGTGCGCTGCATCTTTAACAAGAACCTCTTGGGCCCATTCGCAGATGTTCTTATATGTAAAACTTGATTCAGGTTAAATTCAACACTGTCATTCACAGAGCCGGTGGAGAATAGTATGTGGATTCATTGAGAATTACAAACGTAGTTTTTAACATCGGGGGTCACTGTTGTGGTCTTTCGATTGTTCCTTATGGTCCTTATGGAGTGCCATAATGTGGTGAAGAATAAAAGGCTGCAGGACATGCACAATTTACTGGACTGCCAGTCCGTTTAGAAGTCCTCAAATACTTTATTTATTAGAAATGTATTACGTCACTTACGTTTGTATTTATACTGTAAGCAAAGACACTGGTGTTGTCTGATATCTGCTTTTGTTGACTGTGAGACTGCAAACATTTCTGTGATTTAGCTGACAATGATCTGAATTGTACTGTATGTGACTTTGTGAGTGTGAACTCTCCAAGGTTTTGCGTTATATTTTTGCAATGATTTTAGCCTTTTTAATTAGAAAGTGTAGTGTGAAATAAAAGCAAGTAAACAAAAGAGCTAAGTTTCAAGATATACTGACTGTCTACTGTTTTTAAACTACGCTGTCGTTTTTTTGTTTGTTTAAATTGACTGTAGTTTATCTGCAGTTTGTTTATTGTAGTTTTCCAGCCAGCCTCAAAACCACTTATTATTGTTTACCTGATCAATATTGTTTGCCAGTGAGATAACAAACTGCTGTTTGTAAGAATCCCATTACAGTCAGCAGTCCCTTTAATCTTTTAAGTGACATAATTTGACATACTGCATTCAGAATTTTTGCAATTTTATTTACAACATTATTGTCAGCATATCAGCAGTTAGATCTATACTGAGTAATGGTGCAGTGATCGTTTGGTTGGTAGCAGCATAATGGTAAAACTTTTGTTTAAGGAAATAGGTTCAAACCTTGGATGAAATAATACTGCAGCTATATACTGTGGTTACTGATAGCTGGTTTGGGGTAAAAAGCATTTACGAAATGTAAATTTGAGTAACCGTACGTCACCACCTGTGACTGCATAAGCCTTAAATAATACAATATTGAAGATGTACTTACCAAGTAGTTATTTCATACGCTATGTGCAGAAACCACTGTTGAGATTTGCTTTCCTGTTATTTAAGAAAGTAATAAACATATAATATCTATATTACAGACTGCTGTAGAAAAAGACAAGACATTTGTTTTATTTTTATTCTTTAAATGCTGTTCATGTCCTTCAACTGCAGTTCAATAAGGACGAGCTGTGTTATGATGACTGGTGGATTATTTATAATATGGAAAATATCTATGAAAATTATTTGAGGTAGACTTGGAGAGTTATACAGATTGTAGCCCAGGTTTGATAAAGCTTGCACTGTTTCAAATTGTATTTCAGTTGGTGCAGTTTCACTGCTGTGATCAATGAATGAAACAAAAAATAATCATAAAAAACCCCCACATGCTTTTCCCCTCCATATTAGTCTATAAAGACCTCAAGGCATCTGTATTTTTGCACAGCAAAATCGCCAGTGTTAAAAAATGTCAAATTAATGTATAGGATTATATATACACTGTGAGTGTTAATTTGACCTTTTTTAACACTGGCGATTTTGCTGTGTGGTAACGCTTTACAATAAGGTTATTTGATGAGCAATAGCCTATAGTTTCCCAGCATTTACTTGTCTTTGTTAATGTTAATGCCAATACAATTGTTCATGTTAGTTCATTTTGCATTAACTAATGCAACTAATTAACGATTTTAAACATGTATTAGTAAATGCTGCACAAACTAACAATGAACAATACATTTACAGCGTTAATTCATATTCATACTGTATTAGTTAACGTTAACGAATGCATTAACAAATGCACTGTATTGTAAAGTGTTACTGTGTTTTTAAATCACTGAGGTCATAGTTTTAACCCTGTCCTTCAGTTTGAGGACGTTCTGCTTCACATGGAAATCAATTCGACTGATGCTTGAACAGATTAAACCAAGAACGTTTCTAATTGATATTCGGAAACCTCAGCCATGCAGTTTATTAGCATAACTCTGTGTTTTCATGGTAATTTTATTCATGTAAAGTACGAGGATAATAAATTCATTCTGTTTGTAATACAAAACTGCATATAATAAGAGAGAAGAGCAAGCTAGCATCGGTAGTCTCTATTTTTACCAGCACCCTGTTAAGAAAAGATTGGTCATGGTTGGACGCTTCTCTGGTTTCTCATTCTCTAATTTCAATCATTAGATGGGAGTTTAAAATGGAAAGTTGTGTAGAGCTGGAGTTCCAGTAAGCCCTCTTGTTCCTCATGCCAGTTTATAGCATTTACCTTTATGTGCCACTGTTACTTTTATTAAATGTACGATTTCTCAGATGTGTGTGATTTTTATTATCTAAGTGTCTCACTGCTTTCATCCTTTATATTTGTTGGCTGAAGTTGTTGAATTATTATTTATATTCTTATTTTGACCTTTTGTTTATGATTTTTGTAAACAAATTATTAAACTAAAATCGCTAAAATATTGATTGGTCAATAACAAATAAGATGATTAAAACATTGTTTTTTGAAATGGAACTTGTTCAACAGTCATCAGCATCGTAAATCCTCCAAAGTTTTTATATTTTCATTTTTTAAATGTATGTAAGTTTATAACACCATACTTTGTATTATATTACCTACAGTGAGGGAAATAAGTATTTGATCCCCTGCTGATTTTGTAAGTTTGCCTACTTACAAACAAATGAAGGGTCTATAATTTTTATGGTGGGTTTATTTTAACTGATAGACACAGAATATTAAAAAAAATCAGGGGAAAAAATGTTATATAAAGGTTATAAATTGATTTGCATTTCAGTCAGTGAAATAAGTATTTGATCCCCTACCAACTAGCAAGAATTCTGGCTCCACAGATTGGTTATGTGCCTATATGGACCACAGATTAGTCCGGTCACTTTAAGAAAGTACTCCTAAATCAGCTTGTTATGTATATAAAAGATGCCTGCCAACAGAATCTGTATCTTCCAGTTCAACCTCTCCAACACCATGGTCCAGACCAAATAGGTTTTAAAGGATGTCAGCGACAAGATTGGAGACCTGCACAAACCTTGAATAGGCTACAGACAGAAGCTTGGTGAGAAGGAGACAACTGTTGGTGTGATTATTTGGAAATAGAAGATATACAAAATAACTATCAAATGCCCTTGTTCTGGAGCTCCCTGCAATATTTCCCCAATGGGGTAAAGATGATCATGAGAAATGTTAAAGATCAGCCCAGAACTACACGGAAGAAGCCTGTTAATGATTTCAAGACAGTTGGGAACACAGTTAGCAAGCAAAACATTGGTAACACATTGGTAACACGCTATGCCACAGTAGACTGAAATCCTGAAGCACCCGCAAGGTCCTCCTGCCCAAGAAGGCCCGCCTGGCTCGTCTTAAGTTTGACAATGAACATCAAAATGATTCAGAAAAGGCTTTGGCGAAAGTGCTGGCACTGCTGTGAGACCAAAATGGACTCCTGTGTTTGGAGGGAGAGAAATGCTGACTATGAGCCCAAGAACATCATGTCTACAGAGAAGCACAGTGTTGGAAACATTCTGCTTTAGGGCTTTTTCTCTGCTACAGGTATACAGGATGACTTCACCGCATTGAGGGGCTGAGGGACGGGCCCATGTACCGTAAAATCTTGGACGAGAACCTCCTCCCCTTAACTAGTTCACTGAAGATGGGTCATGGATGAGCCTTTAACATGACAAAGACTCAAAACATATTGCCAAGACAACCAAATAGTGGCTTAAGGAGAAGCACATTAAATGTCCTAGCCAGTCTCTAGACCCTAGTCCTATAGAACCTCTGTGAAGGAGGCTAAAACTTCAATTTGCTGAGCGACAGCCAAGAAACCTTAAAGATTGACAGAGGAGCGGACTAAATGTATCCGGACACATGTGCAAACCTGGTGACCAACTATCAGAAATGTCTGACCTCTGTGCTTGCCAACAAGGGTTTCTCCACAAAGTACAAAGTTATGTTTTGCTTGGGGATCAAATACTTATTTCACTGACTGAAATGCAAATCAATTTATAACCTTTATATAACATTTTTTTCCCCTGATTTTTTTTAATATTCTGTGTCTATCAGTTAAAATATACCCACCATAAAAATTATAGACCCTTCATTTGTTTGTAAGTAGGCAAACTTACAAAATCAGCAGGGGATCAAATACTTATTTCCCTCACTGTATGCATCAAATGACAAAAAATAGTTAACGCCAACGCTAGGGTGTTTCTTATACAGTGTCTTTGGAAGTCACAGTAAATTTGACATCATTCTTTCTTTTGACTGCAATTATCAGACTCTCAATTTTTTTTCATTTAGTTGAAAGTTGAGTTTTTCTTTTGCTATTTGAGCAAATGAGAATGCAAAAAATATATTTGTGGTAGTCTCCCATTCACAGCTATAGAAGTTTGCTGAGAAACCCGGAAACGTGAAAAAGGTCCATTATTTTATTTTCAGAACTTGTGGTCCCTGTGTTCTAATGTTTTCTCCATTTTAGATGAAATGCATAGCTTTTAACCCACTATTTTTTGCTCTGACAAATGACATTACCCTAATTTAAAGTCACAGTGAAATTAAAATTTCTTATTTTTTTCATGAAATATTGTAGCGTTTATAGTAAATAGCTTGATTTTGAAATGAAACTGGCACACAACTATTTACTATAAATGCTGCAATATTTCATGAAAAAATAAGTATTGTTATTTTTAATTTCACTGGGACTTGTGATGTGTGATGATGTTTTTTATGAGACTTATGTATGCTGGAGGACAGCAGACCCCATATATCCTCTGCTTTTTTGCCCTATAATCCTTTAAGAGATGACGATCCAGAGAGCTGGATGCTGCAGAATGGGACTTCAAAGAATAGTGAGTCTGATAATATGCTGAACATCTCCATGTAGGGCAGTGTCAGTTCAAGGTTTCACATATAGCCAAGGGTATACACTGCTGTATAGCAATGAAAGAGAGTGTGTTGTGGTGAATTGTAGTGGTTCTGAAAAAAGTTTGACAAAATTTGAACTGGCACACATGCCATCATGCAGATCAAAAGTATACACCCCTGTTATTATTAGATTATATGATTTGCTTATGGGCACAGAACACAGATTCATGTTTACAGTTCACTGCTTTTCTATACATGTAGGAAGCATGGCAAGGTTGCTATCTCCTCGTGGAATAAGTGAATCTCTTGATACGCTGCTATCACCAGGATCAGGGTCTCTTATTGATTTAATTTCTCACATCAGATTGCTTTGGCAAACGGATTTAAATCCATAATGTAGATGCGCCAGGCGCAACAAGAAATTAACTTGAGTTACAGTGTGCAATAAAGGTCAAAATAAATGAAGCGTAACAATACAGCATCCCTTAGATTTCTCAGGAGGACACCTGAAAAACAGTGGATAGTTTGATTCGTAATTTTTTGAGGTTGCATGGAAAAAACAGGCGTTTGTTGAAATAACAGAGTGTGTCGGCGAAACGCAAATTTACCTGACCTTAGGAAAGTAATGCTTAAAGGGATAGTTCATCCAAAAATGAAAATTCTGTCATTATTTACTCACGCTAATTTCATACCTGTATAAATTACTTTGTTCCGATGAACACAAAGAAAGATATTTGGAAGAATGTTAGTCATTTTCAGTTCTGGGACATCATTGACTACCATATATAGGAAGAATTAAACGGCAGTCATGGCACGTCCCAGAACTGAAAATTACTAACATTCTTCCAAATATCTTTCTGTGTGTTCATTGGAACAAAGAAATTTATACAGGTTTGAAACAACCTGAGGGTAAGTAAATGATGACAGATTTTTCATTTTTGGATGAACTATCCCTTTAAGAGCTGGAATTAATCACCAGTGGAGATTTCTTAGATGCACATTACAATGCATTGACAGCGCTCTTCTTTCTTTCAAAAGGAAATGTGACTCTTTAATTGGATCTTTGTTTTCAGAAATAACCCATTTGAAGATAAAGTGGGAGAAGGTGATGCTCATGGCTTTGAAGTCGGATTTGGTTTCGATGACTTCAACGGTTGCAATCCTCTGTTCACACTTTGAACTCAGGGCAGTTTTTGTTGCATTTTGCTTTTTGTGTTTTAAGTGTAATGGAAATAGAGCATCGCTAAACTTCAAAAACAGTATCATAGAATTAGTGTACACAAAACACTGTAGTGCAAACACACACAATATAGCCTATGTATACAAAAGATTGATTTCACTCAATTTAGTTTGAATGTTTTTCATATATATAAATACATGTGTTATTATAGGTGAATATTGTATGAATTTCTGGGCCACTCACCTGGTCTCATGGGAAAATGTAACTATTTTACGACGTGGTGATTTTGTACACTGCTTGGGTAATATATGGGTTGAAACAACACAGAACAGGTTAATTTATTATTCAACATTTGATGTGTCCATATTTTACCCATGGGTGTAAAACAAGCCTGAATGTTTTAGTGTATTAATAATTATATTAAAATAAAAAAATATACAATTATTTAGAAAATGCAACAATGAAGCCCCACCCCTTATATTTACCTCATATTAAGAACAAAAAACTTCTCAAAATTATTATCGAAATAAGATCCAAACACGTTTTTCACTAGTTAGAAAAACATAGTTCTTCTTCAAACTCATGCTAATTGTTAAGATGAATTGGTTATGTTGAATTGGTTAAAGGGACAGTTCACCCCAAAATAAAAGTTCTCTATTGATCCATCCAATATGCATGTTAATAAGCAAGTAGTTAACGGTGAATTTGTGTACCTTAATATAAAGTGTAACCATGACTTTTTCTTCTGTGGAACACAAAAGAAGATATTTTGAGAAATATTTTAGTGGTTTTCTGTCCAAACAATAGAAGTGAATTGGGCCCAATGTTGTTTGGTTACCAACATTCTTGAAAATATCTTCTTTGTGTTCTGCATAAGAAAGAAAGCCAAAGACGTATACAATGACATGAGGATGAGTAAAGTCTGAATTTAAATTTTTTGGGTGAACCATCTCTTTAAGTGCTGCCTAGTCAGGCAGTATGCTACCTTCAAAACACAATACAATATGTGATTTATAAAATAATTGTTACGTTTTAGTTTACACCGTTTATACACTTTGACATAGACAAAAAAAGCTCTGGAAAAAATTTGAAACCACTCTGAAAATATTAACGTACTATTTATAGGTATGTGTTTTGGAAAAAACTTTGTGAACTACTTGCAAGACTCCTGGCAAATTCCAATTTTTTGCATTTATTTGTAGAAAATTAAAGGGGTCATATGACACGGCTAAAACAAATATTATCGTTTGTTTTAGATGTAATGCAATGTGTATACACGATTTAATGTAAAAAAACGCTGTATTTTCCACATACCATGCATGTTTATATCTCCTCTTTGCCCCGCCTCTCTGAAACGCGCAGATTTTTTACAAAGCTCATCGCTCTGAAAAGCAAGGTGTGCTGTGATTGGCCAGTTAACCAGTGCTTAGTGATTGGTCGAATACTGCAAGTGTGTGACGGAAATGTAATGCCTCTTACCATATTTGGAACATCAGGTTCCAACGCAATTGTACTGACAGGTACGCCCATCTTACTTCCTTATACATTTGGGCGGTCTTAGTCAAATCATGCCACAAAATGACAGAGATTTGTGGGGGTGTGGTTACACAAGGTGTTTCAGGCAGGTCTGGGTGAGCATCGCTTTTAGATAGAATGCATCTTTTTTTCTGACACTTTCATTTTTGCAATTTTACATGTCTAATACATGCATGGGCAACTTATAACACACCAAAGACACAGAAAAACACGTATATATTTGACCCCTTTAAATCTGGACAAACTGGTCAAATTAACTAAAAAAATGCTGTTTTCAGGCCTTGAATAGGCTACTGCAAAGAAACATTTTCTGGTTTGCTTTGCTGGAATTCATTAGATTATGGAATGACCAACACACAGAACATGTAGAAATGCTGATTAAATGCAAATTGGGAGTGGTCTCTTCTTTTTTTTACAGAGCTATGAGCTTCCCTTCTCACATATCCTCTACATTATCTTTGCGATCCACATCCATGTAAACTTTTATTAAGCCGTGGAAGGAAAGCAGACGAAAGGCACTCTCTCCTGTACTGTTACATCTGTACACCTGAGACAACGGCCTCAAGTGGGATCTGCCAATCACTCCGTTACAATGAACCCGAGAGGGAGCTGGAAGCTGGCTGCTTATTGTCATGGCAACACTCTAAGGTGAGGACCTAAAGGACTCTCATTTGCGTCACAGAGAATCACCAGAGGGTACAGAGCTCTCGGTACACTTACAGAAGACAGCATCCTTTCTTAACAGACAGGAACTGCAAAAACATCTTATTCATACCTCTGCAATATAGTCTTTGTCTCTAAAGAGCTTGTCTCTGAGCTTCATGTTTAATTCCAAATAAATTAACATTTATACAGCCATTAACTATAAGACCTGGCTTATACGAGTGAAGGGGCTGGATCAAACTATTTTAAGACTGCAGTTTGTAACATCCACGTTGGTTGAGCCAACATGTTTTTATCAGGTTTGTCGGGATGCTCAAACAATCAGAGCAATGTTTTAATAGCACCACAGAGCCATCTGTACTCTTTTGGAAGAAATCAACCAAAAGATTAAAGTGTAGAGTAGAGCATTGGTATAGCAGCACAGCTTTAGATAAAAGCATCTGCAAAATTTCGTTTCATTTTTAGCCAAATAACAAACCGAAACAACAAAATCGTCTTTATTCACGCTTTTATACGTAAATCTGAGCCGGCATTCAACTTCTCTCATAAGTGTGAAATTAAACAAGCATAACATTCAACCATTAAAACTTATCTTTGAAGAACTGCGAGTACATTACATTTACATTTAGTAATTTAGCATACGCTTTTATCCAAAGCGACGTACAGAGTAGGGGAAAACAATAGAAGCATTTTGTGCAATAAAACAACAATGCATAGGTGCAGTAAAAACTAGTCTCAGTTAGCCTATCACAGTAAACGAAACTAAGAATTAAAAAAAATAATAAGCACGGAACTGTAAATAACTGTCATCTGAATTAAAACTAAACAAATAAAGTGCTTTCCTATTTTGCTGCCTTTCTTGTAAAATATCTGGATAGCAACAATTATATTTTAGCATTATAAATACTACTGTGACTAAAGAACTTACACACTGGTAACCATTACAGAAACATACAAATGATTTTGGTAACTGCAGCTGTGGCATAAACCTTACATTGGGTGGTTGTTCTAATAAATTTGGCACTGTATACATTCTGCATTTTCATGAAATAAGGTTTCTACTCTATCTTAGGAAATTTTGAGGGTACCCTGAACAGTACCCTGGAAGTCTGTCTACTGCTGTCTGTGCTCAATGTTTCTCCAGACGAGGGTTAATAGGATAACAGTGTCTTAAATAAATCACCAGCAACAAGGAAAGTGGACACCACAGAGACAACTACTCGTGTGTTTAGCAGGAACCAACCAGAACACTGCGTGCTTATACTGTAGAACTGTTGGTCAGCAAAACTGTCATACTGTCTTTAAGCTTAAAGCAATAGCTCACCCAAAAATGAAAATTCTGTCATCATTTACTCACTCTCTTGTCATTTCAGACCTGTATGACTTTTTCTTCCGCAGAATACAAAAGAAGATATTTTAAAGAACGTTGGTAACCGAACTGTGCTGGCACCCATTGACTTCTATTACTATGGACACAAAACCAATGCAAGTGAATGGGGGCCAGTTAACAATATTCTTCAAAATATCTTCTTCTGTAGAAGAAAGTCATATAGGTTTGAAATGATGAGGGTGAGTAAATGATGACAGAATTTTTATTTTTGGGTGCACTTTCACTTTAGGAATGGTTCTGATGAGCTACACAAATTAGTTGGCAGTGCATAGAAATGAACTGTCCTTATAAATACTTTTGAGTATTTAAATGTATTTCAAATACCATATTACATAATTTAATGTTCATATATAAATATGATTTAATAATCTTACATTTTAAAGTATGATTGTGTGGAAAAACAGGAATGTATTTTTGCCTGGGCAATGGTTGATGTTAAGCACTGCTTTTTGCCTCCAAGTTGGCAAATTAAGAAGAGTTAGTTAATTCTTTCCAGAGTGCAGCGAGTCTAGGACTTAATGGGCTTGCACTGCTTATGAAACAACATGTTTTTGCCCAGCATTTTCCAGCAAGTAATTCTTAACCCTGTGCATATAAAGCATAGGAATAAATAATTTTTCTTTTATTCAATCACTTTATCTGTGGCAGGACTTTGGGTACTAATGCAGGGACAAAAAACAGATCTCTATATAAATTTTTTTATGAATATAAATTTGTTTTAATTTTTTTAGACAAAAAAGTTTATTGTCTCCCTTGTCATCCAAGGTGTAAATCCTTTCCTAGCACAAACAAAGACTTTGATGAATGAAAATTAGACTATCCAAAAAGCACATACAGCAATATATGTGTATTATTAATGTTCTGAAGATAAAAATATAAAGATTCTCTTTCAAAACAAAACCACTAACCGCCCAATTTCCAGTATGGTGACATGTCGAAATTCTTATTGGTTATTGCACATTGAGAACTTTAGTTTTTGAGTGAGCTATATTGTTTTAGTGTTGTTGTCAAGCAATGCATCCAATCATTCATTCTCACACAATAACATCACAGTGCTAATGTGTCAAGCCATGTTGTCCTTGGTGGTTTGTGTTAAAACCTTAAAACCAGTTTTCCTGCTAATACAGACCCAGAGTATAATTGATCAATGTTTGGATTAACTGTTAGATTAAGGTTGAAGCTGCTCTCTGCAGGGTGGTGAGTCTATAGGAGCAGAAATGAAAAAACCTATCCAACAAGCCCAACAATCTGAGGTATCATTCATGTATTTCAGAATCAGAAGCTTGTTGCAAATCTTTACCCACATGAGCGGTAATACTACTGATGTTGGCTCTAGCAAATGCTATAACAAGCACTCTTTATATTGTTTTGTGGATTGGAGTGTGTGACATTATAAGAATAGAATGCCTTTATTGTCACTGTACGCATGTAATGAAATTAAAAGGGCACAAAGGCAGTCTGGGTAATGCTGTAAAATGTCTTTTGACACACGTTAAGATAACAATGGCACTAACAAGCCATCATTACTCTGCAACATGTGCTAAAACACATCTGTAGGTTTTCCGTGTGAGGCATGGATCAAGCTTTTATCCAGGCCCAGGGGGGAAGAATGCACGATACACTCGCTTGTCAGCAAAGGGGTTAGAATGGAGCAAACTTGCATCTGGATAATTACCTTCTCAGTCTTTTCTATTACTCTCTCATTACGTTTATTTTAATCACTTCCTCGGTTGTGATTAATTAAAATATTTTCCTCAAACAGATGCAGTCCAAAGCAGTGTTGGGTAAGTTACTCTGAAAAAGTAATTAATTACTAGTTACTAATTACATATTCAATAATGAAATTAGATTACTGTACAAATTACTCTCTCCAAAAAGTATTTCATTACTTATTACTAATTACTTTCTATATCCTATATCAACCGTGATTAGAATTGATTCAGGGATAGACATGGAACGTCTTATTTAATTCATTCAAATAAATAATAAATAACTACATACATTATTCGTATTAACTGATCAAAGTATACAAATGTGAGAAGGATACATTAAAGCATACATTTTAAAGTTAGACTTATAATTTTGATGTAATTTCCACTATAGAATATATTACACAGTATTTAGTTCAATTACATAAGAAGTAACTGTAATTAAATGACAGAAAAAATAAGAGTAATCCCTTACTTTACTTTTTATAAGGAAAAGTAACAAAGTTACAGTAACAAATTACTTTGTAACTAGTTACACCCAACACTGGTCCAAAGGTAATGTATTCTGCTTCAGTCAGAGAGTCTTCTGAGAACCCCCCCTGTATGCTCTCTGTTCAAACATAATGACTTTGTCCACTATTTTCTAATGGTGAGAGAGCTGTAGTCTTATATTCTAGCCTTTTTATCATGACCTTGTAAGATAAGGAGCTCAAGTTGCACTTATTTATAAATAACAAACTACAATTTTTGACAGTTTTAAAAATACACTTTTTGAGAGGTGGATCGCATTGAGTTGCATTTTTTGGGGGGTAATTTGATTGGTTAATTAAACATAGGAAGGCAATTATGTTATTGAAGGTAACAGTATTATTTAATCTAGAAATGAGAAAAGAAATAGTTTTTCACACAAATGATACTTCAACATAACAAAAGACAAATGAGATTAAATATCCTATAGACCATTTTGCAAGACATAAGCAACACAGGTCTAGAAGCACTTCCTGTTTCAATGTTTTATTTATTTATTTTACTTTCACATATATAGTTAAAGCCACAATATGGAATATTTGGACCGCTAGATGGCGCACTTTCAAAACAACAAAAAAAGGCGAAGCTAAATGGCGTTATGTAGGAGAGTGGAATTATGGGACATGTCGTTTTCACCATCCAGAGGCATAAGGAGATCGCCCATCATGTTCACGGACGAGGTAATGAATTTATTTTATGTCATCGTAATGAATTAGCTTGCAAGAAACGTGGAATGTAATGCTACGTTAGCCCGCGGCTGATATTGGACTTTGTCAATTGATTTGGTAGCGTAATGCTACACAGTTTTACGTGTTTAAAACAGTCATACAGTTGTCGTTTAAAAAGTAAATTGGAACGAACCCACAGCATTTACAAGTAACGTTATTAGCTACATATTTTTGTGCGACATATACTGTATTTCATATGGTAACTGCATTCATAACTATTCAAACAATCTGTGCATGAGTATTTTGTGTAGAATAAAAAAAAATGTGCTTACCTGTCTATTAAAACACATGCGAGAGCGGAATCTCTGTCGAGTCCAAGTTGGTCGCGAAGCTCTCTCCATTTAGAAAACGCCACGCCAGTATTAATCCTTGTTTAATTTCTTCATTTGTCCATAAGACCAGGGGTGGGTCCAGAGAATTTTCTGGTGGGGGGCACAGGGGGTAACAACAATTAATCTGGGGAGGCCGCCCAAAAGTAACAAAAATGAAAGCTGCCACTGATTGCCCATTTCAATATGGGCGATCACTTCAATTTATATTCTACAGTTACACACTGTTTGTTCCCTTTCTGTTGGTCTCTCGACGTTGTGTCGAGCCGACAGATGGGGTTCGCTCTTAAAAACCTATCAACTTCTGACTAGTTTAGAAAAGGCCAATGAAATTGGCGAATGAAATTTGCATGCCGGACTCAGCCCCCGGATATCCGGGTATAAAAGGGAGACGGCATGCTGCATTCATTCACCTTTTGTTCTTCGGAGCCTTCACACTGATCGACTTCGAGACTTCAATCTCTACACCGAATTACTGCTGGAATCTTATGACGTGGTGCAGCGGACGGTCCCTTCCTGCAGCGAGACTTCCCCTGGGCGTCTCGGCAGTTCCAGAAGTGTTTGAGTTTTTCTCTCTAAAAGAGCAAATTTCTCCAGCGCGGCATGTCCCGTTGTTCTCATGGGTGCAACACACTCATCGAGGAGGGGGACGGACATGATGTCTGCTTCCAGTACGCTGGGGCAGACGTTGTGGATACATCCTGCCCCTCACTGCGGGCAGTTGACGATTCAGACGTTGCGTTCACGTGTGGCTGTGTTCCCACGGGACTCAGCCACCACCTCGTCTGCTCCCCGTTCCGTGACGGCAGGGCCCGCTACGGCAAGCAGCGAGGGTGATATGAGGATTACTGTGAGCGTTAATCCGCCAGCCACTGGCTCACGGACCGTTCGCACCTCGTCTCGCTCGTCTGACCATTCCCCAGGAGACGGTCCCAATGTCTTGTTCCTCAACCACGTATTCGGAAACGGTGCATGATAATGATGAGATGTCCCTTGTTCTACAACCTACGCGTGGAACCGGTGTCAGCCCGCGTCTTGCAGGGCAACATGTAGGACCGGCAGCCGGTAGGGCGTACGCCTGCGAAAGCCCTTCCCCCCTTCCTTAGGGGGGTCAGCGGTTATTTCCGCCTACCTTCTTTCCCCACTGGGTAAAGAACAGGCATTCCATCCATCACTAAGCACCTTCCTGGGGGCAGGCTGAGCAGAGCAGCCCTGCCCCCTTAGGCCGGGGAACAGTTGAGTTATATACCACATAGTTCTAACCGGACCTAGTGCTCCAGACGTGGTAAACCCCCCCATGGGCGGTTCCGTCTGATGTACCCTCATGTATGGTTCCCAACTCGGCAACCCATGACCTCCCTAGGTGGACCTCCACCCTGCGGTTAACTCCTTCAGCCCGCACATTTTCCCATGAGTTCTCCCCTGATGGTGAGTCCATGTGGTGTCTCCACTAATTCCTCCCTATGGTAGGATAGTGGTCTCTGTAGCGTTTTTCCCCTGGGGGGGATTAATGCTTACCTAGTGGCCAGTCAGCGTCGCTCCGCTAGAGATTGCGCACAGTGCTGTGGCGTTTTCCATAGGAACCCCATCTGTCGGCTCGACACAACGTCGAGAGACCGACAGAAAGGGAACGTCTTGGTTACGGATGTAACCTCAGTTCCCTGATGGAGGGAAAGAGACGTTGTGTCCTTCTTGCCACAACGCTGGCCGCCCGCCGCAGTGGTCGAGGGATGCTCAGGCTCCTCAGACCAAAAGGTGAATGAATGCAGCACGCCGTCTCCTTTTTATACCCAGATATCCGGGGGCGGAGTCCGGCATGCAAATTTCATTCGCCAGTTTCATTGACCTTTTCTAAACTAGTCAGAAGTTGATAGGTTCTCAAGAGCGAACCCCATCTGTCGGATCGACACAACGTCACGTTCCCTCCATCAGGGAACTGAGGTTACATCCGTAACCAAGACGTTTTCATCTTGCTTTTCTTGGCCAATAATATATAGCATGAATTTCAAATATTTAACAAATACACAATTTTTAGTGCATTGTGCCAGTTTAGTACTGTGATTAAAAGGAGGTATTTAAATTGCTTCATTCACTGAATAACTGTAAAATCGTGCAGAACACCACATTACACATTTTAAAGCATTTCCCTAATACCTGCATTTTCACCTGGAGGTCCATGAGGGCTGGTCTGGCCCTGGAAATTTAGGCCTGTTTTAGCTCCCTGGCATAATTCAGCTTGACTACTCTCACACTGCTGGTCACCTGCACTCTCCCTGCTAATTTTCTTCTCTGTGAAGAAATTGGAGATATCTCCCTGCCTCCGTTTCAGGCTGTAGTCTACATTCAAAACGTGTCCACAAACACAATAAATAGCAACATGTTATTTGTACTGTACAAACATCACAGTGGCAACAATGATATGATACTCTGTTGTTGACTGTTAATTCATGTCACAAAGCGTGAAACATACAACAGATGCTAATTGGCAATTAGCATCCGTTGTATGCAATTAGTAATTGCTAACGGTACTGAAACAGTGGAGAGATATTTACGTTTATCCAGATGGAGAGCTAACTAAAGTAAACACACAAGAACAGTTTCCCATGCAAATTGAATCAAATTAGACCCAAATAGACAGTCTTAAAGAAACTGTAGAGTTCTGTTCTTACCTTAACTCGGTGCACATAGGAGCATCACGTTGCAAAAAAGTCCGTGACTGGTGAAGTTACGAGTTCATTAGCGCAGCCGCTGAGCCACTTCCTTTGTCTTTTTTCCAAAATAAAAGCCTTCATTAGTTCTTAACACAGTCTAATCACAAGGTTACAGATTTTGCTTCCGTTTTAACGTGCAGCATCGGTAAAGAGCTTTAGCGCAATGATTGACATTACCCCGAGTGACCATTGGGGGGCACACGGGGTGGCCAATCAGATTACAGGGGTGGCGGGTGCCTCCCGTGCCACCATGGAAGCCCCGCCACTGCATAAGCCTGCTTGCCTCATTTGGCCTACGTTTACACTTTTTTGGGTTTCCTTTACTCGCCAAAAAGTAACCGTGATCCATAATGACAGAACAACAGATGCTGTGTCCCAGATGCTGTATAACCACTTCCGCATTTGCGTGTTGCCGTAGTTTCTACAACCGGAAACTGAGGGTAGTGCAGAGCACCGGATATTAAGTCACTGATATACGACAAATACAAGGGAGACAAGGGATGGGCCATTACTTTAAATAGGAATTTCTCTGGATTTAGACATTCTTGGGAACATTTGGGATAATGTAAATACACAACTGCATGAAATATATCACACTGTGCAAGTGATTTTTGGATATTTCATAACAAAATTCTTCCTTGTTGTGGCTTTATGTTTAATATTAAGATTCAGTTCTAAATGTTCTGTTGGTTGTATTTTGTTCACGTCTGTGTAGCATTAGAAAACTGAAACAGAATGTGCTTTTGAACCAGTGTTGTTTAAGTCTCGTAAAATTGTTTATCAAAGACATGTACTGGATTTTATTAAACAGTTCATAGCAAAACCATCCACAGAAAATATAATTTGCTTTTTGAAAACCTTTATGATTCTGACCCACATTCTTCTGCAGTCAACACTAATACATCTGGATATTGTTATTCACAAGCTAGAATGTGCTCCAGTTCCCCCGCTACCTTGAAGAGGAGAAGCAGTTTCAGAGAATAGATGGATGGATGGATGGATGTTGTCTGATACTAGTGCTCATGAATCCTAAGGTCTCCACCAAAAACAAAATCTGGAACATGATATTAGACACATCAAAATATATATAAAAAAACAATGTTGTGCAAAATATCATTGCTGCATGTCTGAAGTTTAAAAAGAGCCCTTTTATGTTTCACAGCACCAGTGAGGTGAGGTCATCATGGTTTGGAGCTCCTCTGAGCTTAACACGCTTGCTACAGGAAAAAATGAATTCCGCAGTTTATCTGGACATTTTGCTGGAAAATGTAGAGCCATCTGTCCACCAACTGAAGCTTGGCATAAGTAGGGCGAGGCACCAGGACAATGATCCAGAGCACAGCAGTAAATTAACAACTAGACAAGAATGACTTTAACAGAAGAAAATATTGCCTTCTGGAGCGGCCCAGTCAGAGTCCTGACCTCAACCCAACTGAGATGCTTTCACATGACCTCAAGAGAGCGATGTGTACCAGACAATCTACTGTACTGCTGATCTGAAACCGTTTATACTGAATGCCGTAGAATCCCTCCTGACTCTGGTGCCTGAGCCGCCCGCATAACACGACACGCCAAACTTGTGAATTCTATAATTTGACTACAATTTTAAATATAAAACCACCTCAATGCTTTTATAAGGGTATCAGGGCATTCAGTATTTATGCAAGTCAAAGTTGCTGTTTTTAGGGGTTACAAACCTCTGTTATTCTGCAAATTCCTGTCCTAAAAAAAGAACACAAAAAAAGTACTTTGAAGTGAAATTGGATGCAAAACACAGGCGAGAGTTTTTGGCCCACATCACGCAAATGAAAATGAGGCTTGTGGGATTTCAAACTGGATGAAATTGAGATTTAATGTTTCGCTGATATCATTAGTTTCTTTTTTCTTTCCTCGGCATGATCGCAAACTTCAAACGTGTGATCAGCGTTTGATTTATAGAAAGTGACAAGATCAGCTCATGAGCAGATGGGCTTGATATAGCCACTCTACAATCTGCTACAAAAGTCTCCCTTCATTTCATTTTAGCAATTGAAATCTGATGGATAGCTTTGGATGATTACGTTTTTAATTGTGCTCTCCCAAGAAATAATGCCAACAACGTCTGACTTTTATTAAACAGATGCATTTTACATAGAGTGATTTGATTTAAACATTCATTTCTACAAAATGAATGAACTGTTATAAAGTTATATCTCCGATAAGCACATTTATTTAGGAAAAATCCTTTTATGTATTATTTATTATATCAAAGCACCTTATACCAAAGTTCCAAACCTTTGCAATTCATTTAAAATAAATGACTTTTTTGCATGAAACAAGTGAAATCAGGCGCAACCAAGAAATGTAGTTTAGTTAACAACAGAAACTTTATTTAGAGCCTTGTTACATTATGATAAACACAACGTATTACAGCATAAATTCAGAGTCTTTGTGCCCAACTGTGAGCTTTGCCAGCCCCAACCCAGCTGAGGTTCTTCTAAGAGCGCTTATAGTTTTACTACACACCACAGTTGTATAGTTTCACATTCATTGGCCTGGTTACCACTTGCTTTGTTTGTGTGTAAATTAAACAAGTTATCAGGGTTAAACTATGTTTTTGACATTTTTATTTTATAATTTATATCATCTATATACATTTAGAATTACATGAATCTCATTACGTCAGGGTAAGATTTTAGATACATTTGTCACATTTATTACACTTAGACCGAGGTACTTGTAAATTATCACTTCATACCCATCAATCCTGGGATTTATTTATAATTCGATGCCAGGTCAGGGTTACACACTAATTTTCTGTCATGGTCCGTGGACCCCCTAAAGTTCACTGTAAAACTTTGCTATATTTTGCAGCAGATTTGCCAGTATCTTACTGTAGATTTGATGACTTTCCTATTAGTACTGTTTTCAATTTGAGTAAAACTTTACTTTAACCAGAATTAAAAGACTTTGACTTTTGAGATTCAAAATGAGCAAGAAGAGACTGGCATTAGCACAGCAACACTGCAAAAATTACATTCTTCATAAGCATTTTTGTCTTGTTTCTTAGTAAAAAGATTTGAAACTTCTTAAATTACGATACATTTACATAACAAGAAAAGTGACCTAAGATATTTAGTCTTGTTTCATGAAAGAAAATATAAGAACTGGGTAAGTTTATGTTTAAAACGGTTAATTACATCTACAGTAAGTTACTGGCAAACCTGTTGCAACATACAGTTTTACAGTGTAGCCTTGGCCACCCCCTGGCCACCCCGTTATAAAACTCTAGCTCCACCACTGATGGCGACACGTCTATAACTCCAGATCTCAATGACTACTATGTGTCTCATGACAAAACACGCATGTGACAAATTGTCACGAGACATGTGAACCAATGCGATTTGAAATTATCGATGTTTTGCCATATTTTATCTGCTTACATTTCAGTTTTAATAAATAAGCTCAAAACAAGATTTTTTTTCTCTCACGAAGATATTGTTTCACTTTAGAAGGCAGTTATTAACCCACCGGAGTCATTTTAATTCATTTAATGATGGATGGATGTGCTTTTTGAAGCTTCACCATTTTGATAATAGAAATAACAACATGATATTAAAAAATAATATGACAGCATTTTAATATAAAATTATTTGTGTTTAACTGAAGAAAGAAAATTCTTCTGGATTCTTATTGGTCCAAAATCCTGCTCCACATACAGGTAGCTGTAAATTACTAAACAAACCTTCTATTTGGCTGTGATATCACGTCGTGCATCAGTTTCACATTCAATATCAGCAGACAAATTGCTTGTCATCATGTGACTTATCATCACGTCTGGTTATCACATCACGTCTGAAGTCTCTTCACAGTAATAAGCCCTGCATGAGCCTTGCTTTGCAAATGACCATCTGGAATCTCTTTTCTCAGATCTTGAGAGCATCTCATAAGTTAATCACAGTTCAAGGATTGTCAACCCTTATTAGTGAAACAGACTCAAAAATCCATGAACACTCACTGCCTCCACTCATTTTAGCCATCTTGTGTAATTGTCTTGACTTTCAAAACCAAACACACACACACACGCACGCACGCACGCACGCACGCACACACACACACACACACACACAGTTAAGTTAATTCTGTATCATTTATAAGCTTGTTTCCTCATGGGGACCAAAAAATGTCCCCACAAGGACAAGGATTTTGGATGTTGCCATTTTTGTGGGGACATTTTGTCCCCATACCGTAACACACACACACACGCACACACGCACACACACACGCACACAAATAAAATTGTTAAATTTAAATAAATGGAAGCAAGGGATTTCCACAGACCTTCAGTAACTGATTCATTTCAAAGGTCTCTGTTAAGTCTCAGTTTCTTCTCTCGTATATGCTGCAGCAGGGCCTTGGCTCTTTGCTCCACGTGTCGGATTAGCGGTTTAAGTCCAGACAGGCCTCCTCTGCTCACCCAGAATTCCCGATCCAAAGACAGAGACCGCAGAAGCATCTTTTCTAGACATCCTGACAGCAGCACAGAAACGGACCGCTCTGGAAACCTGTCAATCGACAAACACTCATTTTTAATCAAACAGAGGTCAAATAATCCTTAGAATGACATTTAAAAGCTAGACAATTTATTCTGTTTGCTGATCAGTGAAAACGAAAATTTATTCTGGCTTACAAAAAGCATGTTGTTCTATACACATGCATTACTAGACAGACGGTCTTAAGCAGTTAGCCTGTATCTATGAACGTTGTGTTTTTATCACATTTCGTGCATCCAAAATCGCCTACTTCCATACTATAAAGTATTCTAAAATGAGTATGAGTCATGAGTACTATATCCGAAACCTCAGTATGCACAAAGCAGTAGGCGAGAAATACCCGGATGGTCTACTGCTTGCGCCGAGATTTGTGAGTGTGGATTGGATGGACACTGCTCTATCCCATGATGCAACGGGAGCTGAGCAACGGTCAAATTTCAAAATTTTATCAAATAAAAATAGTGTAAAACTTTAAAGTTTTTTAAGGTAAGTACAGATTAATGAATTTCTCGTGAATAAATTATGTTTGTACCGGCGCGAAGGCACAGGTTGATGTTAATACATATAGGTAAAAGAGCAGACAGGTCACATGACAATAAAACATGGCGTATACAGTACGTCCGAAATCTACTACCCCCACACATACTATATAGAATGTACTGTTTTAACGGCAGATAGGAAGGTACTTCATTTAAATCAGTACGTACTGTCATAGTATGCGATTTCGGACACAGCGAATGTGTCAGAATTTCATCTTTTTGTCACAGAGCAGCTCATCAATGTCAGATTCAGAACAGCAGACCAATCAGAAGTAGCCATGGCGGGGCTTGCATTGCATGCAGGCTTACAGTAGCCCCTTACATAATTTACATTTTTCCTCATTTAGTTGTCACATTTATTCAAAGGGAAATACAATATTTTTACCAAGGACAGTCCCTCAGATTTAACTTGGGTAAATACAATGGTGTGATGCCCAAACATCATCCCTTGTGGGGTTCAAACCTACAGCCTTGTTAGTCACAGGTACACAAGCATCAGACTTTGCAAGGATGGACACAAACCACACTAAATACTAAACAGACTCATATTTGACTTCAGATTGACTTTACAGGACTTGACTTGACTAAAACAACAAATAAGCACAAGACAGCAAACAAAGGGCATTAAATAGCGAAGCGATTCAACACGGATAACGAGGGCAACAGGTTAGGGGCATAAACCAATGATTGAATGAAACATCAGGAAACAAGGAGACAGGGTCAAGACTCAAGACAGGAAAGCATGACATCTAGAAAACAAAAAAGAACCGTGTGCTTCCAACACAGAAGAGCACATGGCAACAACAGATCACGAAATGTGTGGTCCAGCGGAAAACACATGCATGCAAAACATACACTGTAAAAAAATGGCTAAAAAACGAATATTTTCTGTAAACTGGAAAAACTGAAATATAATATATTTTTTCTTTAAAATTATAGGATACAAGCATATATATTAAATAGTTTTCCCCATTTTTCTTGTAAATGTGTTGTCTTCAGTGTTGGGTAAGTTACTCTGAAAAAGTAATTATTACTAGTTACTAATTACATATTCAATAGTTTAATTAGATTACTGTACATATTACTCTTTCCAAAAAGTATTTAATTACTTATTACTTTCTATATCTTATATCAATCTGGTTTAGAATTGATTCAAGGATAGACATGAAACGGCATATTTAATTAATTCAAATAAATAATAAATAACTACATTAATTATTCTTATTAACTGAACAAAGTATACAAATGTGAGAAGGATACATTAAAGCATACATTTTAAAGTTAGACTTATAATTTTGATGTCATTTCCACTATTGAATATATTACACAGTATTTAGTTCAATTACATCAGAAGTAACTGTAATTAAATTGTACATAAAAATAAGAGTAATCCCTTACTTTACTTTTTCAAGGGGAAAGTAATTAAATTACAGTAACTAATTAGTTAGTAACTAGTTACACCCAACACTGGGTGTCTTGTTCTGTAATTTTAGAGTTATTGACGTATTTCAAAAATAAACTGTAAAAAAAGAAATCATCTGAAATTTTCTGGCAGCTGGGCCACCAGAAATAAACTGTAAAATAACGGAGTTTCCCTGTAAAATTACACTTCCCCTGTGTTTCTTGTAAATTTGCAGTCTTTTTCTGTAATTTTACGGGTTTTGATGTATTTAAAAAAATACATGAAAAATATGTAAAAAAACATACAATTTCATTTTTTTTACATTTTAATTCAAAACTTTGAATACTTACTCATCAATACCTTCAACCAGTCTGAAGTTAAGGTTGTCTTGTGCTTGATAAGGTCTGCCTGCATTGTCAATAAAGACCAGTCTGGATGGTTCTGTCTTACGAACCTATAGATGAAGGTTATTCAGTTTACAGCATATTGTGCAAAAAAATATGTAAAAACAGTGGCCCCTAAATGTATTTGGACACTTGATTCACACTTTACAATGTATGAATGTCACTAGTAATGCATTAAATGGATAATATCAAACCAAATGGCACTTAAAAACAAATAATGCATAATTGTTTTAAGCCTTCAATTGCTTTTAATCAACTGAACTTAAGTTCGTTTTAATTGAAGACAGTGACATTAACTATTGACGTGCTTAGTACATTTAACAACCAGAAAGTGTTCAAATACGTTTACTGTGGTCTTAATTTCAAAGATATTTATTGTTTTATAATTTGAATTTGAAATCTGTTTGTGAGATGTTTAGCCTGTAAATGGGGATGCATGCGGGTCGATGACATACTTCTGCTAAAATCTCAGCCAGGCTTGTTACATCCGGCACCATAGGGAACAATGGCGTTTCGCTTCAGGATGCACATAGGATTACGATCAACAACATGAGTCTAATTATTCGAACACTTCGCCATACGTCGACAACCAAAAAGGAGAAGCACTTCAGGCTATCCGTTTCAAGGTAGATCAACAAATATGTGAACTTTTGCACTTACTAGAGGCATGATCACAGAGACACTAAACAATGCTCACCCGTAGTGCTGTCGGTTCGCCGAAATTTAAATGTTTTCTTACTAAACACATCGTTATCACTTTTCAATATATGAAAAATCCCCTTACTGCTTTTCTTGAGCGGAAGTATGTCATCATCCGTGTGCATATACCCCATTGTGTAAGATTTACAGTATATTTCTTTAAATGCCAGTTATATAATGAAGATATTCCATACATTTTCTATACATATTCAAGTGTAAAGATACTGCTGCTCTTTCTAACTCTTTATAGATCTAGTTTTTCTGGTTTTATTAAATCACATATTCCAACACATACTGCAATACATGATGTCAACGATGTGTTAGAAGATGGTGACTGCAATGCACACAATATGCTTCAGGTTAATTTCAGGGTTAGGATTAACAAAATATACATCTTGTGTAAATTAGACCGGTTGCAGAAGGCTCTGCTGTTAGATAGATAGATAGAGAGAGAGAGAGAGAGAGAGAGAGAGAGAGAGAGAGAGATTTCTGAGCTGTGGAATGTTCTTGCGGGCAAGTGATATTAAAACAGATGACTTTAGCAGACTGACTCTAAAAACCCAAACCAAAACGACATTGGAGCCCCATTTCTCCAGTTCTCCAAAACACTATCAGATCAGGCACGTGCAGAGAGGGGGGTGCTTTGGCGGCTTGAGCCTAGGCCCTTTTTCTTCCTCGAGCGAAAATGCCCTTTTTTCTGGGGAGTTTTAAAAAAATAATAATATATGTGTGTGCTCGCGTGTGTGTTTCTGTTTGCGCACAGCTTTCCCTGTCAAACAAATAGAAAATATCAGGTCAGGTCGAGAAATATTGAGAGTTCCGATGCCTTTCTCCCATCCGCGTCTGCACGCAAATATTGTTTTGCTAACATCCATCACTTATGAGCTAATGAGTTAGCTGAAGTTTAAAGTCATTGGCATAAGTTACATGCTAACTTAATGGAGAAACGACAGCTGTATTTTTGTATTTTGTCAATCATTTTTTGCAGTGTGTTTTAATTATTTTTGCAGGTTTTTGTCCTGTAAAATAGCAAATTAGCACCTACTGCCTTTTTCAGTTTGATGTTGGTGTCCCAATAACAGCAAAATAATTAAAACCGTTTATTGGCTTGTGCAAAATAAACAAATTTAGCATAGAAAACATACACATTGTGGCTTAGTTTCCTTTGTTGATGCCTGTTCTTGTGAAACAATTATTTGTGATAAAATTTTGTTAGAAAAAATTAAAACAAATATGAGAAGTGCCCTTTTTTCCACTTGAGCCCATGCCCTTCAAAATGTCTGTGCACGTCCCTGTATCAGATAATGACTACAGAACCAATCTAAGAGCTCCCATCGTCTCGACTCGATTTTGGCTGCCTCACGTAATTGACTTGGGTTTCTAACTCACAGTTTGAATGGGACCTCAAACCTCACGTTGATTTCAAGAGCTGTTGGATAGATATTACTTTTGATATTAGAAAGCTACCCACGGAATGAAAGAAAGTTTGTACCTTACTCTCCTGGTAGTAAACTTATCCTATCTGTAACCTTGCTGTGATGTCAGTCAATGTATCTTTATTGAAAATGACAACTGCTTCAAGTCAATAAATCCATCGTGTCATTACGTATGCATGGTTACTCGCTCTGGTTTAAAAACAAAATAAATCATCTTCAAAATTTTGGATTCTGTGTATCAAAACTAGTCTCACTCTTAAAGGGACAGTTCACCTAAAATTGAAAATTCTGTCATCATTTACTCACCCTTGAGTTGTTCCAAATCTGTATACATTTCTTTGTTCCAATGAACACAGAGAAAGATATCTGAAAGAATGCTGGTAAGGAAACAGTTCTTGGCAACCATTGACTACCATACTAGGAAAAATGACAATGGTAGTCAAAAGTGCCCCAGAACGGTTTGCTTTCCTACATTCTTCAAAACATCTTCTGTTGTGACATTTTTCCTACTATGGTAGTCAATGGTGGCCAAGAACTATTTGGTTACAAGCATTCTTCCAAATATCTTTCTCTGTGTACATCAGATCAAATACATTTATACAGATTTGCAACAACTGGAGGGTGAGTAAATGAAGACTAAATTTCATTTTTGGGTAAACCGTTTCATTGATTTGGGTAAATATGTTAGAACGGTCAGTTCGCCCCTTGGATTCGAAGTCCTGCTTTTAATGTCTGATAGACACTATATTATTTATTGATAAATATAAGCAGTTTTTTACCAGGATGTGCACCAGATTTAAGTCCTTTGGGTTTCCACATTTGACATGCAGAAGGTTTTCCACACACAGCTCTGAGGGATCTGGTTTGAATCCACAACAGTACCGGTCCAGTCTGTCATTTACCTATAAAAACATAATTGTTATATAATTACTATAATAAAAAGCTTAATAAGTAATATACATCAGTAAATAAACATAACTTTTATCAGTTAATCGAGAAATGCATACAGTTGACAGCACAAGGTTAAATGTTCAATTTTGACCACAACCCAAGTCAAGCTGTGGAATACTGTGGTTTACTTTTACAAACGTTGTGTGGTTCCTGTGTGTAGTGAGACAGTGAGTTTGGAGTTAAGGTGAAAGATGTGACCCTGTGGTGCTGTGGGTACCAGCTCATATCTCATATTGCTTTTGAACACTGACTGACACATCACTGCTGTATTTCACACTATGAGATGAACTGATTTCAGAACAGCTCTTTTTAACCACTGATGATAGTTGAAGGTATTTCTGAAATCATGATCTTGGATGAGCATCTGAAGAAGACCAGTGCTGGTCATTGACCATTATATGAAGCATGTTTGAATGCCAAGTCTGAATGACAACTTATAAGTGACTGAATTCAAAGTGTACAGTACACTATAGAAAATGCCTTAGGTATATCTGCAGAATGGATACGGCAGATGCTTGTTTATATGCTGATAATGTACTAAGAATACTATTTTAAAACGTTCAGTGTCTGTGACAGCTGCTGTCAGTCAGCGATATCAGCAGAAGACAGTCATCAACACACATCATGTTCCTCCCGCACATCCGACTAAAATAAGACCTCTCTCTCCTCACACTGCCAGCTCTGTGATAACCTTAGGCTCTGATTATGTAATGTTTTATACCCAGCGCTGCCAGAGAACCGCAGTGAATGCCACAGAGCATTTCTGCCGAAGACATTTCCACCACACAGCCTCAGCATATTGTATTCTGAACCACGTGACCTTACGTCAACTAGGGAATCATCATCGCCAATAGGTTGGGTAGTGTATATACAGGTAGCCTACTTAATACAATTTTTGTAAATATTTACAGCTGATTAGCACGGTTTTCTACACCATTATGACATTGTTAAAAACTGTAATTTCATGGAATTTTACAGTTTTATTTAACAAATTTTCATGAATTTTTGAAATGT